>NW_011887623.1:0-6438 GCF_000313485.1 Hansenula ciferrii | reverse complement strand
TGCATACAAATAATAAACTTTAATTTTCAATTTTGCTTTGTTCAAATTTCGGTGGAAATCAGGGGATTTTTTGATTTTAAAGGCTTTTCAATTTCTAATGTTTCAAGGGTGGCAAAACTGCATAGTGTGCTAATACTACAAGTTTGGTTCAATAGTATCAAAGATCAATTGAAGAAGTTTTGATCAAATTGTGCTTTGAAATAGGTTGTTAATTTCCCGGTGATTTAAGGATTCTGTCACATTGTTCTTGATTTGGCGATTATCAGCTGATTATTTTACCCTTTTTTACCCCATATAAAAGATTTTGTGCTTTATTATAAAAGGAAGTGTCACTAGACTTTTTCATTTGTTATCTTATCTGTGATTTCTTTGTTATCAATTCAAAAGGTAATTATAAGCTCAATATGCCAGTTCAACCAGTTCCACATCGTCGTACTTCTGAAGAACTCATCAGCAAAGGAAGTAACAATTCCTCTGATTTCCTAGGTATTGAAGAACCACCAGCTCCATGTGAAACTCCAGAACCATCAAATTGGTTCCCATTGAAAAGAAGATCAAGTAGTAATTATAAAACTGCATTACTTGGTGATAAATTACAAAATGTTGGTTTTAGTGATTTAAATAAAACTCATGGTAAAGACTCAACATTTGAAGAAGATCCATTATCATCATCATCAATAACTACCTCCAAACCACAAAAAATTGATATTACAAATACATCAAATGATCCTCAACTTTATCAACCACAAGATGAAGGACAATGGTCTCCAGAAGGTATCAAAAGAAATTTACAACGTCGTTCTACAGGTATTGGTGAAGAATTATCACAAGTTAAAACTAATGACTCACAATCTTCAACAAGTAATGGTGGTGAATTTAATGTTCAATATAGAGGTTCAATTTCTTATCCACCTCAATCAACTCAAAAGGAAAATGCACCAAATTCAAAATTTCATAATATTCCAAGATCTTATCATTCAAATCAACAATCGCCAGCAGAACTCGATGAACATCATAAGAATGATTATTTCCCAAGAAGTTTTGAATATGCTGATTTCAAAAGAAGAATGTCAAGAGATTAAATGTTATTCATATGATGAGTTAAATCATTAGTTTGAGTTCACTTATTACATATACTCGCTTATCTCATAATCCAGAGTTTGCTTTAATTCAATTCTACATATACGCAATATCTACTATATTAATCCATTGATGGGTTATATGTTTACTTCATGTTATAACAAATATCAAAATTTAATAATATATTTAAAATGTCATCTAACTTTGTTGTAATACCATTACGAATCATGACCTGCACCTTCATGAGTCTTCAAAAAATGTAAAAAATAATTATGATACAATCCATTAAATGATTTACCAGTTTTTCTAGAATTTTCACCAAGACCTAGTTTAATCCATTTTTCACATTTTGGACATTTAACGAAAAAATTGGTAAATTTTCTATTTTTTGAAGTATATAATGATATAGGTGACTTAACTAATGATAAAGCTGAACCACCAGTTTTGGATTGATGTTCCTTATGGAAAGGTATAAGAACACCATGAGAAAATGCCATATGATGTTTAAATTTGGCTTTTGGAACCCAATTTTGTCCTCGACATAAACGACACATAACTTCAATTTTTTTAGAAAATTTTGATTTTCTTGAATAACGATAAGTTGAAAGATTCTTTATATGATCAAGGTTTTTAAAAGTTGATGATTCTCCTTCACTAGATTTTGGACAATTTGGATTTTTATGGTAATGATGAATTGGATCACATCCTTGTAATAAGTTTGCCTTGACTTTATGATGCTGAAACTTTCTTGGAAGCCATGTTTGATCAGGAATTAAATCAATATCTTTATAATAAGTAATTTCTCCATCAGTTTTATTTAAAACTTCTGGTCTAATACAAAGTGAATCTTCCCAATTTATATATGGTTTAGATTTAAAATCTGGTAATTGATCAAGAATTAATTTACCTGACCCAGTAGAGCTTGAATCTTCCTTGTCAATTTTTCCTTCACTTAAATTCCCAATATGTATTGATTTGGTGGAATTTAAATCTCTTGTTTTTCTTGCAGAATATAATGATATTTGTGATTGATTTTTTTTCATGTAGTTGTTCTCTTTATCATCAATATTTTGGTCATTTGTGAAATTTTCACTGTGTATTGGGTTCAGATGTAAATTGAACTTTTGTAATTTAGCTTCAAGATCACCATCTAAAACGTAACCATCTAAAAGTACACCCAGATCAACCTTCAGAGAGTTCAACCCTAGATCAGTATTATTACCTCCAACATCGACATCTAAATCATCAATTATTTGAATACCATCATAATCATAGTCAAGATCTATTGTTTTTCCTGAAACATCTGATGTATCAACCCAATTTTGAACTTCATCAATAGTACCTTGGAAAACATCATTTGATTGGAAATCAAGCCATTCTTCAACAAAATCAATATTACCCATTTCTATAATTTATTGAAACTCTATCCCTCTTTCAATTCACTCTAAAATAAAAACTTAGCCAAGATTAAAAGTATAATAATAGAACTGTGTAGCAACAGTAGCTTGAACTAATAAAGCAAATAGTATATGATATATTTAAATGAATGAACCTAGCAGTTTCCCAGCTTGTGTATAAACAATAGTGATATGACTTTAAAGACTATGAGCTCATAATTGAATATGAAAAGAGGAGATCATCATAACGTGAACATCATATTTTCACTTCTTTAGATAACGTCTCTTTTGTGTCAAAGAAAACCAAAGTTTAAGCTTATATTAAATTTTTGTGTACACAAAAACACTATCGTGGTCGCGAAATATGGATCTTGATTCTCGAATAACCTCGGACATTTGAGGAGATCTTACCAAAATGTTAGGCCAATGATCGGCTGCAGACCTAGTGATTAGGTTCTAGATTAAAATTTGCACATCCAGAGGACTAGTCTTCAGATGTCGGGTCTCGGGATTTTAACCACTGCAATGCAGCCGCCACTCGGTGTCTAAATTAAAATACGATTATGAAATTTGAAACTTTAATAAAGTGAAACAACAAATTAGTTGAACTTGATATAAGTACCGTCAAAGACTGGTAGGACTAATAAGTTATTACGCTCATACTTTCGGCTCTAGTTCTTTCTTCTACTGTGAACTTTGAAGTCGACCAGAAATTTTGAACTGCATCCCATAGTCAATGTGTTCTATATAACCTTTCACAAGGGCTTGTTTATATGGCCTTTCATCTATATAGAAGCAGCCATTAATTTGAACTCACAACATCTTAACTAGCTGTTGTATGCAGCATCATTTGATTTTCCTGGTCATTATAATATATAATATAGCTAGTCAAAGATGTAATTAGCCTGATCTATATAACGGGTTCATTTACATTATTCTTGAACTTATACTAAGTTAATATTTAAGCTTAGCTGGCTTTACCACAATTTAAACTCTAATAATAAACGGAGTACTTAAAAGTTATTAGTTATGGTACATCGGGACTTGGGAACTAGGTAGTAATAGGTAGTACGGTACGTCTATTCATGTGTCTAATATAGAGATCTAGGTAATGTAACCAGCTAGTAAGCCATGTTACATACATACAGTTATGCGACACTAGTGGAATTTATGATTTAGTTTAAACTATAACCTGAAGGTGAAATATACCGAAATGATATGAGGATAGGCTTTAGTAGGAGCAAGTATAATGAATATATTATGTATAGCGGTAAAGTCTGATACCAAAGTACATTTTAATAGAAGAACGACTCACTATATAGATTAAGTTTCTTAAATTTCCTTACCAGCGCGTGATTCTCCAAAGAGGGATTGCTGCTTTTAATTCCGCAATATTATCATATAATGTTATATATTACTATGAAGTTAGAAGTCACTCAAGTCACCTTCGGCTTAATTTTAAAGACTCAAGAACAGTGCTTGTACAATCTAAGTCCATATAGGCAGCTAGTGGGCACAGCTTCACGAATTGCAGAGTCCTGACATGGGTTCGGAATTTGCTGTGCATTTGAATTGAGGTTCATTCTGGAAATTTGATTGAAACTGAGCCTCTATAACTAACTTTTAGCTTTGTATAAATTTATGGTTCATAACTAGCAATAACGGTACCCGTATTGAATGTATGTATCCCTGATAAAATTGACTATAAGATTATTTGACTCAAAAGTTGCGTTCTAACTTCTTATACAAATTTGTTAAAATCTCTTATGATTCATGATCCAACTTCCTGATCATGATTCATATCTCGATTAGTACATAGAACCGATAATCCATGCTTTTACAGAACACACAATATGCGGTTTGTTTCAAACAGTTACACTTGATCAAACATTTGCGATGTACTATACGCTCGCACTTTAAGGTCAAGTATGTGTCCTAATGTGGTATGTAGTATGTACTGGAATTGAATCTTGTACAAACAACGTACTGGGCCGAGACTTGAGTCGTCGTGCTACGTAAGCCTCATGAATCATGATAGATTCGAATTATATGGAATCTGAATCTTCTCAACCTTAAATCTTATTACTTGAACTTGTTTCGAAATGATCAATGAAGAGGTTCCTTGAAGAGGGCGTAGAATTATTTATTTTTGAATCTTTTTGTCTCACCTTTAAACGTCATTCGATATTACTGAATATTGATGAGCTAGCTATGTTAATTAGCTTCAATATAATTTATTTAAGGCTAAGCGTTATAACTTATACCTACGATCACCAGCTAGCTTGGTGCCATTCTGCAGATATATAAGTATCTGCATATTGTTTGTGTCTAAAATGTTATCCAGCTTATGAGTTCTCGGGAATCAACATTCAAGTCTTTAGTAGCTAGAGTACCTGTAGTTCAAAAAGCTTCAACCGCGCCAAACTAAAATATAGTACCTTGAGTTATATCGTTATATCGTTATATCTATTTTCCCATTGGGACGTCAGGATATATTTGACCTCCAGAACATGGCCATGCTGGTAATTTTTCCTTAAAGTATATAATCATATGATAACTTAATATATTAATATGGTCGAGTCATGAACAATTAAAGCTTATATGTCTCGGTCTATAAAGCGTCTGACGTGTTATAGACTATAGTACCCATTTCTATGATTTTATCTTAGAGCTTAAGCTCATTTAATTATAAATGTATTCGTGATTCACTCCATATGAAACAACTGTGTGACTCTCTGCCTATATTTAATTAGTCTCGTCGACTCTGTATTATGAAAGTTAATACATTGCGGACCGTTTAAATAGTCAAATCGGCTTGCATAATTGCAGTATGTACACACAACAACTTACAACAACTAATCTTACAAGGCTTAAGAGTCAAGAGTGATGTATCCATATATTGACGGTTGATTGGTATTATAATCAACATTAGTATAGTACTTGAATCTCGATGAAGTTCTGAATTTTAATCCTGAAATACTTCGATAAGCTGGCTGTTCATGTGACATGTACGTACTCAAAATTATCTCACCTTCCACGACGTAGCTGCGTTTTTAAACCATTAATTTCACAGGGATTGCCGCTTATATCTGTATTCCAATGTGAGATGTTATGTCTCCTGCAGCCGGTGAGAAACAAGGATTTCTCAAGCTGCGACAAAATCAACAGGGCGTCTTCCGCCTAACAAGATTAATATTGAAGACTCTTTCCTCATTACTTACTCAACGTTTAATCATTAGTTGAGATTGCTAATTAAACGTACTATTATCCAATATTAAAAGCTACATTTGATAATACGATTAGTAGCACTTTCGTTATAGACGAAGTATCCTGATTCCTTTGTATATATTGAATTTGATCATGCCGAATATCACGATCCAAATGCTAACTTAATTCACCTATATACTACTAGACCCAACAAGATTGCACTAGCTACATACCTAACTTGCTTTGATCACTGATCTGTATACTTAACTTTCGACAAATAGCTATTAAGAAACAAAATATCACGAAGTATATAAATAGTTTTTGATAGAAGGCTACATATATATACGTATATATAAATATATATAAGTTAATATGGCTGGCGTTATGGTGCTATTAATCGATCGCAACAATATGCTACAATAATTTCGACATATATATATTGGATCGATTGTACCGCAGTGCGCACACTATAGCTATTATTTACTAATTGATCTAATTATATGCGATCGATCGAATATATATAGTATAGTTTATAACCCATGTTCAGCAAGTTGATATATATGATGTTATATAGATATATATATAGTGTATATGAAAATTAATGCGAAGTAATTAATATATTCATGATGCATGAGAGATCTCATGGCTAGGTCAGCACTGATATATATAAGTCAATTATAATTGAATTAAATCTAGTTAGCTGGATCCAAATATGATCAGTAATTTCGAACTCGGATATCACGATACTTGGTAT
>NW_011887622.1:0-5136 GCF_000313485.1 Hansenula ciferrii | reverse complement strand
ATCATCACCTCTCCTCTAGATGAATAAATCTTAATCATTCTTCTGTTATTCTTTGTAGTTCTCTATTCACATAATCTCTTTGTATTTCACTGTAAGTAGAAGTCCAATCAAGAATTGTTCTAACTGGATCGTTAAAGTATTGGAAACAAGGTCTTAAATCTTTGAAATTGTATGTGAATTTTAATTCTTTACCATCTAAATTTTCTAACACATACGCGTTCTCTAACACACGTTTAACAATATATGGACCATCAAAACCCCATTCATTCTTTGTTTTCTTCTGACGTCTTTTGAAAACATATTCACCAATTGCATATTGACTTAAGGTTTTATGATCATTTAATATACTAGCTTTTCGAGCTTTGTATTTAAGATCTTGTAATTTATCAGTATCAAGTCTAACCTCTTCTAACTTAGCAACACGATAACTAATAGCATCCATCAGCTCCCTCTCGTCATCATTTTCTGGTTCACTACCTAAGTCTTTGAGCTTAAAACCTAAATGATTTAATTGCAATGATGGATCACGATTAACGGAAAATTGAGATTGAGGAATTTCTGTAGCAAGTTTAGCAGCAACAGTGCTTAAATCATCTAACTTTCTACCAGTTGCCAAATATAATGGACTATAACCGTACATATTAGGTTTGCAATTATTCAAAAATGCTGCCAAATCTGTATTAAGATGCCAATATGAATCTAAATCACCTAATTGTTTAAGTAGCGATTTAAATGACCGATTGAATCTTTCATTTTTTCCGTTCGAGCGTGGGTGCAACGAACTGCTAAAATGATAATCAATCCCAAATTTCTTCAAAAATGCATCATTAGTAGATTTAAATGAATGAAAACAGCTTGCATTATCGGACAAAATAACACTTGGGGGGCCAAAAATAGAAATAATTGTATAAACCATAAGCATCACATGAGTAGCAGTTGGAGCTGGACAACATAAACAAAGATTAAAGCCAGTGGTGTGGTCTATGGCCGTCAATATATACTCCATTTTCACCATTTGTGGTTGGTTATCAGACTTGAATGGACCAATGTAGTCAAGGTGCCACCTATTTAAAGGTTTTGCAAGTGGTATTATATTCAAAGGCGTGTCGTTGACAGGATAATAAGCAAACATGGAGCACCTTGAACATTTTCGGACACTATTGATTGCCAATAAACGACTATCTGGGTTATAAAGACCTTTATCATGGAGTAGATGTAAGAGCACAATAACACTTGCATGTGTAGCAGCATGTAACCGATCGAATAATGATAATAATTCTGAATCTGCAATAAACTTCTTCCACTCCTTATTTGTGAAGATATAAATTTGGTCATCTTTAACTGTAGCATCTAAACCTTTCTCAATAAGTTTGGTAGCAGTTTCTGTAACACTTGAATTGGCAACTTCATTAATATTTTGCACGTCATGATCTCCATTTGATGGTTTTTCAGTTTGTTTTTCAGTGGAATCGGTGAAATGATAAAAATTTTCCAAATTTTCTTCATGATCTAAAATTGGAGTCCAAAAATGGTTCAGCATATCATTTTCAACCGCGAATTCTCTTGAGTCAATTTCAAACAACTGATTTTCAATTGGATCATCCACAAATTCATCTAATTGTAAAATATCTAAAACATCCAAAGTAGCTTTAACACCTGGTAAACGAACGTCGCTAGCACCACTGAGGACTGCTTCATCAATAGCTTTCTCACCTGAATTTTCAACCTGGTAACGAGATAAGATGTCAGCAATATTGTTATTTCCAGCTATTTTCTTAAGATTGATATTATAACAACTAAACCTCTCAATGAAACGTAATAGCCTATTATTCAAGTTGGAACTGTTAACTAAAGAGCACACTGTTGAATTATCACTATAAACAGTTACCTTGTCATTCAAGTATGCTGAAAATTTATCTACCACTGTTATTAAACTTAGAAATTCCAAATCTATAATGGGATAACGACATTGTGTAGGGGTATAGCTAAAAGAACAAAATCTGATGGGGACTAATTGGCCCAAAGCGTTAGCTTGTAGTAAAACTCCACCTCCACCAACCAAGCTACTGTCAACCATAATTGTAACCGGTTTTTGAGCATCATACATGAATACTGAACAACGATTAATAAGAGCATCTTGTAAAATTGTGAAATTTCTATCTCTCAAAGCAGCTTCTTCTGGTTTAAAGGTATAAAAAGGTTTTAGCAACTTTGAAACGTCAATGCCTAAGTACGAATGAAAATAGTTGAAAAAGCCAGATACATGCTTGGCTTCTGAAGCAGTAGTTGGAGGTTTCCAATTTTGTACCACTTTAAAACGATCTAAATCTGGTTTAATGACCTTATTTTCAACACAAAAACCTAAGTATTTTAACTGTGTAGTGCAGTATTGAATTTTTTCCTTATTCAATGAAATATGATGTTGTTGGAACACTTCTAAAACTTCATCTACCACTTTCTTATGGAATTTCTCAGATCCACTGGAGCTAATTGAAATATCATCAAAATATATATTTATTGTAACCTTTTCATCATTTTGATATTTTTTCAACACATTTGACAACACCCTATGTAAGCATCGATTAAATACACCTGGGCTGGACCGTAATCCAAATAACATTTTGGCTATCTTAAAAGTGCCAAACTTCGACACCACTCCAATACCATCACCTGTAAGATTTATATGTGTATAAGCGGCTTTAATGTCGAGTGTGGTATGAAATTGATGATTAGCAGCAGCATTTAGGAGATCACGAGCTTGAGGTACCGGAAAATCATAATTTGAACTAATATAATGATTTAATGCTCGAAAATCAAACACTATCCTACTTTTACCGTTACGATTCCTTGTAACAAACATAGGCACCACCGGCAAATCATTATCACTTGAAATTTCCTCTAAAACACCTTCTTTAACCGCCTTTTCCAAAAATTCTAAGACAACAGCTTCATCTGATGGGTTTAATGGATAAGATTTTTGTTTAATACGTTTGGCGCCATCCATAAGTTGTACGTTATAGGTGAGTCCAGTATTCCTTTGACCATGTGCACTGGGATTAAAAACCTCTGGATATTTATGGAATAATTCTTCTTCAATGCTAATGATCTCATGGGGAGCAGCAGTTAAATTGAAACCATCTTGAATATCTTCTATTCCAATTTCATAAAGGGTAGGAAAATCCAAATCAAATGCATCTTCTTCACCACCAAAATGATAGATATTCTGCAAATTTTTCTTCTTAACTCTGTGTAAAGCATCTTGGACGGTAATACCAGCAAAACAAGTTCTTTGTGGGGTTATATGGTAATGGTAATGACTTAAATCGGGCAATCCCACAATTATTTTGTAACGAGGGTGGGCGAATTGAAGGTGTGAACATTGTAATTCAACCGTAACCTGATCATTTAAAATGAAATCAATCGTGACCAGCTTTTTACTAATCATTGTTGTTCCATTCACACTTTTAAAAACCTTGTGTTGATCTTCGATTTTCTTTATTTTCAACCTATGATTGTTATCTAATTTAAATTCATGCTGTAAAGAACCAAAAATGATTGAATTGGCTGCACCAGAATCATAAAGGACCGAACGAGGTTCAGTAGTGGATTTCTTTGAAATTCCAATTTGATTAATACTGAATTGGCCTCGCAGAATCTTCTTCTTCACCACCTGACATGGAATGATATACTTCTTCATCTTCTGAATTTTCACCATCTGCAACCTCATTAATAGAACGACCTTTGCCACCTTTAGTGTAATGATCACTTGATCTACCTTTAGCATGATTTTCACTTGATCTGTTCTTATAGTGGCGTTGCTTGAGATCTGAGCAGCTTGAGCAGCTACAGTTTTTACACCAGAAGCGAGTTCTAGCAACATGGCGTTTAAACTTACCATGTAAAGCATCTATTTCCTCAATATCATCTTCTTTGGCCTCATGAACGTCACCATCTGAACCCATTTCATAGATACCACTATTATTTTGAGCAGCAAAAGGATATTCCTTTGAAACTTTGACAGTTTCTAAATTGAAGTTTTTGAGTACTTCACGTATCTTCTTTTCTTGGGTGATACGAGCAAAACCAGATATATCAAAATTGGTAACATAGTGGAAGTCCAATAATTGTGTAATGAACAAAACAACAACAGGTAAGCAACCTATTCCATTGACTCTATGATAAAGCTTAAAGATTTGCTCAATAGTAGACCCAATTGTAATACCAACACTTGGTTGATAACGGATGAGGTCATGAAATTTTGACATGTTAAATCTGACCAAGTTGACATTTGTAAACAAGAATTCTAGCAATTCCTTCCAGGATGAGCAGTAGTTGGTAATACCATAAATAACATCTTTTGCAATGTAACTGCGAGCAGCAGCTAACCAGTATTCGAAATCCAAATGATTGGAAATGAAATGATTTTGGAGTTGTTCCACTTCTTCAACCCTTCTTTCTGGATTGTTGGTAACAATAACATAAGGGGAACTTTTAATGTGTTCTTTAGTACACCCAACTAAACGATGATCATCTTCATCTAAGATTAAATCTGGGACGTATCTTTTGATTGTATCTTCAAAGCTAAGAGTTCCTGTTAACTTCAATTGGAGTTTGAATGAAGTTAATAATTGATTTTGTTTATCCAATTCATCTTGGACTAGAGCTTTAGCAACAGCTTCTTCTTCTTCACGTTTGATACGAGCAGCTTCTTCCTCTTCTTGTCTTTTGATTAGAGCTTGGTATAACTTTTCCATAGTAGCAACCTTGTTCTTCAAAACAGTAGTGTCATCTTCTTCTGTAACCTTTGTCTTGGCGACTTTGACTTTTGGATCAGCAGCTTCAGTAGGTTTTGGCATTGTAGTGTCTTGTTCTTGATCTGATGATTCTTCAACAATTGATTGAAATGTTAAGTCTTCGTCTGATTGAAATTCTTGTTGTTGACGTTCTTGAAATCTGATTTCACGTTCTTGTTGTTGCACAGCTAAACGTTGTTTTCTTTCTTCTTCTAATTTATCAAAATATGAAGACATAAATGTTGTTGGCTGATTGTGATATCACTATAGTTGATTGTATTTGAACTTTTTACCTAAGTCTTTATATAGACTCTAAATTGATAAATCAAAAAATTAATTTTTT
>NW_011887621.1:0-5769 GCF_000313485.1 Hansenula ciferrii | reverse complement strand
TGGCTGATAGAATCCCTAGAAGTCAATCTTCAAGACGTTCTTCGTCAATAAGAAGATCTTCAACAATCCCTTCAAGAAGAAACTCAATCATTTCAAATGCAACGGTTCATTTGGATGAAAATAATACTGAAATGTTTGATGGTGCTGCTTCTGAAATTATTCCTTCTTCAATAACTTCATTCCATCATTCCCATGGATTTGCATCGAATCATAGGAAATCATTAGATGAAAATAGTTCAATTGTTAGTTCAAGAGCAAGTTCTATACGACGTGGTAGGGTGAATAATGAAAACCATAGTTTAAATAGATGGAAATCATCATCATCAAAATCAATATCATATTCAAGATCAAGATCACAATCTATTGATTCAAGATCACAATTTAGATTCTTCAATCCTGAAGATATTGAATTAGCTCATGGTGCTTCAACTTTAGATGACCCTGAGGATCCAATTGATTATGATACAAATTGGAATAGTACTCCAAATTATGAACATTCAACCTTGGATGATGATGATTTTAGAAGAACAAGTTTTTCAACCCAAGGGTCCATACCAGATTATGGGTCTACAATGGATGAATCTCAACATACAAGAACTTCATCTTCTCCATCTGCTTATTCTGCAAATACTTTTAGAGATCGTATACCAAGTGATGTATCAAGTCGTCCTTTATTAGAATCTGATAATGAATCAAATCAAGATGATGATTCTGCTCTAGATCCAACAAGTTCAAATGTTACTCATAATCATCAACAAAACCTCCCACATTTGAATAACTATAAAGAATTAGATGCTGAGTTACATAATCATTATTATCCTGATTATCCAACAAATTTACATTTTCAAAGATTTTATATTGCAGAAGAAGATTTAGTTTTGGGGATTGCAGGTTATAAAACTTCAAAACCAAGATTGTTCTTATATTACTTACTTTGTGTTTGTTCATTTGGTTTAATTTATTTATTATTAAGATGGTTACCAAAATATAAATTTTCAATTTATGGTGAAAAAGTTCCCTTAGGGAAATCTGAATGGGTTGTTACTGAGACTGAACATGGTGAATTAAATATTATTGATGTTTCAAGACAATGGTATAATAGATCTTTATCAACTGTTATTAATGTACCAAATTTATCAGTTGATACTGATGATATTAGAAATGAAGAAATTAATAATAACCTCAATCCAAATTTACCAATTTTAATTTCATTTGAATATCGTTATTTAAATTTTTATTATTCTCCAGTAGAGGATATTTTCAAGACAAATACAAATTGGATTGATTATAATTGGATTCATATAAATAAAATTAAAGATGGTTTAGATAAATCTTCATATGAAGATCGTTACTTAGTATTTAAGGAAAATTCATTAAATTTAAAAGAAAAAACAAATATGGAATTATTAATTGATGAAGTTTTACATCCTTTTTATATTTTTCAAATTTTTTCAATAATTTTATGGGGATTTGATGAATATTATTATTATGCTGGTTGTATTTTCTTAATTTCAATTTTTTCAATAATAAATACCTTAGTTGAAACAAAATCCACCATGACAAGATTACAAAATTTATCAAAATTTGAATGTAAAGTTCGTGTTTGGAGAAATGATTTTTGGAAAGAAATTGATGCATCAGATTTAGTTCCAGGTGATATTTATGAAATTAGTGATCCATCATTAGTTAATTTCCCATGTGATTCAGTATTATTATCTGGTGATTGTATTGTTAATGAATCAATGCTCACGGGTGAATCTGTCCCCGTGTCTAAATTACCAGCAACAAGAGAAACTTTAGATGTGCTAATTAAAGATTCTTTGAAAACTCAAATTTCTCCATTTTTGGCAAAATCTTATCTTTTCAATGGTACAAAGATTATTAGAGTTAGACATCCATATGGTGATCCTGCAATGGCTTTAGTTGTACGTACTGGATTTTCAACAACAAAAGGTGCATTATTAAGATCAATGTTATTTCCAAAACCTGTGGGTTTCAAATTTTATGAAGATTCATTTAAATATATTGGATTTATGACAATGATTGCATGTATCGGATTCATTTTTTCAACAATAAATTTTATTAAATTAGGGTTAGGTCCAAGAATTATTATCCTTAGAGCTTTAGATATTATAACTATTGTTGTTCCACCTGCATTACCTGCTACATTAACTATTGGTACAAGTTTTGCCCTTGCCAGATTAAAATTGAAGAATATTTTTTGTATTTCTCCAACAAGAGTTAATGTTGGTGGGAAATTAGATATTTTATGTTTTGATAAAACTGGGACATTAACTGAAGATGGTTTAGATGTTTATGGTGTTCATGTTAATAATGAGCATTTTAATGAATTATTAACGAATATAAATCAAATCTCCCATGAACATTCTAAATTATTAGAAAATTTAGTCTCGTGTCACTCCCTAAGAGTTGTTGATAATGAATTAATTGGTGATCCATTAGATTTTAAAATGTTTGAATTTACAGGTTGGAAATATGAAGAAGAATTTAAAGGTTTTACTTCAACAACAGAAGAAAGATTTGATGATGCTCAATTACCTGAAAATATGGGTATAACTCCATCAGTTGTTTATCCAGAAAATGATCCACAACAATTATTAGGTATTTTAAGATCATTTGAATTTGTTTCACAATTAAGAAGAATGAGTGTTATAATTAAAAAAAATCAAGATTTTTCAATTTTAACAAAAGGTGCACCTGAAGTTATTAAAGATATTTGTAACCCCAAGACTTTCCCTGAAAATTATGAAGATTTATTATATCATTATACTCATAATGGTTATAGAGTTATTGCATGTGCTGGTAAACCATTACCAAAAAATAATTGGTTATATTCACAAAAAATTACCAGAGAGGAAGCTGAATCAAATTTAGAATTTTTAGGGTTTATTGTTTTTGAAAATAGATTAAAACCATCAACAACAGGTGTATTAAATGAATTATCTCAAGCAAATTTAAGAACTGTTATGTGTACTGGTGATAATTTATTAACTGCTGTTAGTGTTGGTAGAGAATGTGGTATAGTTAAAGAAGATTTATGTTTTATTCCTGTTTTCAATGAAGATGATGGTTTAATTTGGAGAGAAATTGATGATGAAGATTTATCATTAGATTCTAAAACTTTAGATCTTTATGGATCAAATAAATCTTTTAGTTTAGCAATTTCAGGTGATGTTTTCAGATATTTATTAAAAAATGAATTAGGTTTATTTTCTGATGAATATATTATTAAAATTTTATTAAAAGCAAATATTTTTGCAAGAATGTCACCAGATGAAAAACATGAATTAGTTGAACAATTACAAAAATTAGATTATACTGTGGGGTTCTGTGGTGATGGTGCAAATGATTGTGGTGCTTTAAAAGCTGCAGATGTTGGTATTTCATTATCAGAAGCTGAAGCATCAGTTGCAGCACCTTTCACTTCAAGATTATTTGAAATTAGTTGTGTTTTGGATGTTATTAAAGAAGGTCGTGCTTCATTAGTTACAAGTTTTAGTTGTTTCCAGTATATGTCATTATATTCTGCTATTCAATTTATTTCAATTACAATCTTGTATAAGCGGGGCTCCAACTTGGGTGATTTTCAATTTTTATGGATTGATTTATTTTTAATTTTACCAATTGCAATTTTTATGTCATGGTCAAATTCTTATCATAAAGTTGACCCAAAAAGACCAAGTGCAAATTTAGTTAGTCCAAAATTATTAATTCCACTTGTTGTTAATATCTTGATTTTATTAACATTTCAATTAATTATTTGGCTTTATGTTCAAACTCAAACATGGTATGTTAAACCTATACCAGGTGGTGATGATGCCGTGCAATCATCTGATAATACAGTTTTATTTTTTTATTCAAATTTCCAATATATTTTGTGTGCAATTACATTAACTGTTGGACCACCATATAGAGAACCTGCAAGTAAAAATTTACCATTTATTGCAAATATTGTGATTGCTTCAATTTTAAGTATGTTATTAATGAATGTTAATGTTGATGGTTGGTTAGGTCAATTATTTCAATTAACTGAAATTTCTATTGGATTTAAATGGTTAATTATAATTTTTGCATTGTTGAATTATTTGGCAAATCAATATATTCCACCTTTATTTAAAAAAATTTGGAAAAAAAGAGAAAGTCATAAACAATATAAACGAATTTTTAAAAATCATAAAGTTATTGTATAATTTATGATAGTATAGAATTGTATGTATTATAAATATTTATATATAAGTTATTATTTATATTATTGTATCATGTATATAGGAAGATCTGTATTAGCATAACTTGTGATCATTATTATAAAGATTCAAATAATTCTTGTTCATTTTGAGAATTTCTTATTTTTAAATTACTCAAGAAATCTTCTTTATCAAAATAACAACCACACATTCTTCTTTTCCCAGTAGTTTTACCAATTCTTGAATGTAAACATCTCCAATTATCAAAAATTAAAGCTTGACCAGGTTTTAATCTATGCCATAAGAAATTTTCTTCTCTATGAATAATTTCATTCCATGATTTAATTGCTTTATAAAATTTCCTTTTTGTTTCATTATCCATATTAAAATTTGATGAACGATCAGAATTATTCCATGAAACTTGAATTAATTTCCCCAAATCATCATGAATGAATATAGGTTTTGTTTGAACTAAGTAAATATCACCTAATGAATGACAATCAATTTTTAAATTTGATAATAATTGATATTCATCAGGTTTTTCCAATTGGAAAATTTTAGCACATTGGAAAGCATCAACTAATGTTGTATTACCACCTTCACCATCATGATACAAAAGATGGAAAAGTTGTAAATAAGGTGTATATTCCCAATATGTTCCATCTGTATGTGATGGAATTTCAATATCTGAATATGCTGTATCTTTCATTGCTAAATCTGTTGTAAAATCCCAGAAACCACCATAATGTGTATAGCGAATATTTCCAATTGAATTACATAATTCTTCGGTGGATTCAGCAGAGACAGGGATGTTGTTGATGAATGTAAAACCATATTTATAAATATTGTTATAAAAATCATTGGATTTCTTGTTCAAGACATCTTGATATTCAACAGTTGGTGTTTGTTTTTTAATTAAATCATTATTCCAATAAATTCTTTTCGGTAATAATCCTTCCTCTTTAATAGCTATTGATTTAGTCAATTCAGTGGTATGTTTAACAAGCCAATTAAAATCATATGTAGATGAATGTTTATCACTCCATTGGATATCAATGGAAGATATAGACAATTTGATATCAATTGGATGTAAATCATCAGGGATCTGGGGTTGGCAAAAGTTAGTTTTAATAGCTCTAGTCAATAATCAGACGATACTCCAAGAATCACTCACTTCAAAAGTATCAACTAGTCTCTGGAAAGTACTAGAGTCATAACAATCAGCACAATGACAATTATCTCTTAACCATATGTTTAAACTATGAAGTCCGGTTAGTATGATCTATTATCTCTTGATATCAGATTTAATACTCAAGGGTATAGAAGACTCACTATTCAATGGTTTTCCCAGATTCCAAAGTTACATTGATAACATCATTATTCTTAGAAATCTCCTTGACTTTAAATTCACTCATTCTTTTCTGCTTATACTCTTATTCCAACAATATAAACAAGTGTTTAAGTATTTCCCCAGGAATTTATTGAAAATGAACGTCGGACATATAGAATGGAGATCCGGTCCCACAAGTCACATGATCATACTTCAACTTCCGACCGCCTGCAT
>NW_011887620.1:0-127272 GCF_000313485.1 Hansenula ciferrii | reverse complement strand
ACTCATTGAGAAGAAGAATACTGAGATAACAGAGATCATTATCGTTGACGTTAGAAGAGTACCGAGATAATTGATAGTGTTATTGTTGACGTTAAAGATTGGACTGAGATAACTTAAAGTAAGTTAAGATTATTGTTGATGTCCATGTCAATTCTTATTTTTTATTTTTTTATTAAGGAAGTTTGTTAAGTTGAAGATATTCGTATAGTTAAGTCTTCAGAAAAAGGGAATCATGTGCAAATATACGTATATTAGTATGATATTGTCATGTGACTTATTGGCTAAGGACACATGTGTCTTGGTTAGCAAGTGAAGACTTAATATAGAATAGTGGAGACAAGGGATTCTATCCTTTATCAATATATGACAATCCATGGTTTTACGCCTAATGGTTATGCCTTAATGGTCTATGGCTTATGGCAAACATGGGATCTGGTGGATTACCAGGTGTTGAGGATGTCAAGTGTTAGATGTGACTAGAGCTCAACAACAACTTCTTAAACATTAGTTCGTAGTCCTAAAATATCCCTTATAATTCAATTACCAGCGAACACTTATGGGGGATAAGGCTAATTATGGCCTGACAAAAGACTGGTCTCCATATTGTACCTCTAATATGCATTACCATTACTGGCAAAGAAAAATATACCCAAAACATGGAACTGGTCATACTACAAGTGTTGAAGTTACTTGATTAGGAAGTCAAGGATGCAGGAAGAATTAAGTTATAATTGCTTTACTGATTAGGAGAACAAGGGAACCAAGTTATATATATAAATACATGAAGGTATTCTTTGGGATACTTAGGTTCAGGTATAGGATATGGATAACGGATATCATATGGATATGGGATAAGACATATACCTTTACAGAAGTCATCAGATCATTCAATCATATTACCAGTAGAAGTCTTAAGTAGCGATGGCAAGAAGAAGATCAACCAGAGGATCCAGTAATACTAGAAGTGTAAGAGGAAGTTCTAGAGGAAGAGGAAACACAAGAGGAAGACCAAGAGTATCTAGTACCAATGCACCTGACGTTGATAGGTTAGCTGACCAACAACAAGAGTGCTGATACACTAACATCTTCACAAAATTACGTTGGACTTGTCTTAGAGTAGGTTTTCTGCTTCTTATTCCCCAAACTGCACCAGTATTTATCCGGTATTAGTTTCGATATCATCGAAGAATATATCACGTATTTAACCATTTTTAATCGAACAAACCTAAACTTTTATATTTACTAGAGTTGTAGATTCACATCAATAATGTACTTTCACATGTCTGAGGTCTTTAAAGCTATTTAAAATTTGGTGGTGATGTCAGAAGTATGCTTAATTCCCTAAATCATATAAACCTCAACAAGAAATTTTGAGCTGGGATTAAATGCACCTCCAACACAATAAAGAATCACTTATACATAAGGGATAGGGGTAAATGGTACTCAACTAAATCCCATAACGCTTGGTTAATCTAAATACTTTCAAATACACCCCAACATGACACGCTTTTGATATGCCTTGTGGTGATACAAGTACCGCTTTTGAACCTTGATAAATCATTCAATTTTGGCACAAATATCATCTAAAGCATTTTATCATTTTGAAGACATTGGATAAAGATATTCCAACAGTTAACTCTTTGATTTTAGCTAAAATAAATGTTTCGAAATTTTTGGATGTCATACCTGAAAAATCTATCTTCTTCAATTCGAAAGATATAAACGTCAGACTAAGTTCATTTGAAAGAGCAGATACGATTTAGTATATTCATAAGGTTTCTTTAGGTATTTCGGTATATACTAATTATTAAATGCGGTTGTCAACGATAAATACACAATAATTATATTAAGATATACATTTCCCACAAAAGAACTGTTTTTGCTTTAGAAACAACAGGTCAATTTATCACTACCCTTTTCGCGCTATTTGAATAATAGTATATCTCACTTGTTCCAGCCAATAGGCTTTCTTAATTTCCATTTTTGCTTAAACTCAAAACTTGACATTTTGAAATCTCAAAATTACAACATTAGAACAAAGAAGACAATACAATGAATGATTGAAATACCAAGTTAGGTGATTTAGATTATAAACAAAGAAGAACCCTAATTCTAAAGCTACAACATATAGTGTTTTAATATTCATTTATTCGCAAAAGTTTGTGAAATTTACCTTTTCAATATTAGTGATTACCGACACAAATAAATTTGACATTGAAACTTTCAGAATTTACAACAAGCCAATAACTTGTACACGACAAAAGCTACAAGATTTATCAATATAAATTAATCTACAGGTTTATTTAGATATGTTATACACAATTTTCATTCCTAAAGTTTTAACATCTTCACCAACAACAGCTTCTAAATCTTCTGATTGCCATAAGGAATCTTTTTTGAAGAAAACTTCAAATTTTTGATCCAAGACTGGAACAAATGGAACTGGTTTTTGAGCTGGGTTTTGACATAATAATAAGAAGTAATCAACATCTTGTTGGTTAATCAATTGAGTTTTAGTATCTGGATAAGCAGTGAAAACAGATTCAACAGCAGCATCTGGTTCGTTTAATTCATTGAATGATGATAAAACTGAAGTATTTTGTTTAGTAGCAAAACGTTCTTCAACACGACGTAAAAAAGAACCAACAAAGTTTCTTAATGAAACATCAATTCATCTCTTTGAACCTCTGACGTATAGTACTGCAACTTCAGACATTTGTTCATAAGCCAAATCATGTGAATCATAAACTTTAATATCAATGCTTGGGAACCAGGGTTTAATGATAATCTCATAATCAACATTTAATTTAGAGATAATATAATCTTCCATTTATCAAAAGCATTCTGTAATTTGTGGTTTGATCAACATAATTTTGAGTTTGATTTTTTGATAAATCACAAACTGATAACATTGGATGTGGAGCACCTTCACCATTTTCATCAGAATCTAATTTGCAACTAACATTCGGCTGTAATCCTCATTTTAAAAGACCTTGTTAATTGTTAGAAATAAATAAATATATCAATCACCATGTGCTTGAGCCCATCATATTAGAATATTATCAATGCTACAGCAATTGATGTGGGTGTTCGTAACGGTGATGATATATTTGTACGTTGAAACTTGATGTTGATCATTTTGTAGCTGGTATTCAATTAAACTTTTATAGCAGACTCAATTATTCGCGCCCACGACGGCCAGAGAAACCGTAAAGAAATCTTATCTACGTTTCTCCAGACTTTTCGTTTACAACAATAGCAAGATAATCATCATGGTCAATAAAACCAGCCAGGCTAAACATAAAAGGTCCACAAAAGGCTGCTCAGAATGCCGTATTAAAAGGAAAGCATGTGATGAATTGAAACCCAATTGCTCCAGGTGCAAAATCAAAGGTGTAAAATGTATTTATAAAGTCAACCTAAGGTTTAGGGATGATTCATCGAATAAACAAATCGCATTTGGGAGAGAGGGTGTATGGTCCAAAAGTAAAGCTAGTATTCAAACTTCAGAAGACCTTTCCAAAATGGCATTTAACCTGGCTTATCTTCATAAGACCAATTTCAAAGGGAATTTACACTTCATAAACACATCAAATACCTTATATGACTTTACAATGACAAATTTATCAAAGAATTACTTTTCAATGACATTTAATACCCAAATAGGTGATTCGTCTGCAACACAATATGCATTATCATATTTCAAGGATAATGTCTCAACAATTTTCAATCCTCTAAGTCTTGAAGGTGATGGAACATTGGATTTTGGGTCAATAGTTCAATATGTGAATCACGGTTGTATACATTTGTTTTATCTATTAATAGCTATTGGGAGTTGTCACTTAGCCAAATCAAACAAGTATTGGCAACTTCAAGCCAAAATTTATAGAGCTGCAGCACATCAAGAGTTCATTAAAAGAACAAGTTCAGATACTAAAACTTCAGAAATTCTTCTTTATACATTATTATTATGTTTGTTCGATTTGGCCAATAAATGTGATGATCACTGGTCAATAAGAATTAATACGGCAAAATGGCTTATTGAGAATAACAACGAATCAAATGTTGATGATTATACAGTTGAAAATAGAATTTTGAGGTTTAGTGATGATTTCTTTAGTTATCAAGAGACAATGGGGAGAACTGCATGTCGGAATACTTCTATTTTCAGTATAGAAGATTGGGAAAATAATGACTTGATGATTCCATGGATGGGATGTAAAAAAAGTCTAGTTAGTATTTTATCAGATATAACAGACTTGTCTTTTGAAAAACGGAATATCAATGTACATTCAAATGAGTTTCAAGGTATGGTTAGCAAACTTGAAATGAAATTAAACAATTACAATGTCAGTACTGGAAACTGGCTTTTTAACATTGGTTGCATTTGTAAAATCAATGCTACCAAGATTTATCTTAATTGTTCACTTCTAAATTATACACCAAACTCTTCCCTTATAAAAGAACTTGTTAAACATTTGGCTAATGATTTGAAAACATTGATAATCTATAATGGAGTTAATTGGCATTTTTTATTATGGCCATTATTCATAATGTGTTGTGAAATTGACCCTTATGATGAAGATTGTGAATATCTGAGGAAACTTTCCCTGGAAATGTTTGAAATTTTAAAAGAGAAAAATCTTGGTAATACAGAAAGAATCAAAAATTTAATAATTAAGATTTGGTGTGATCGAGATTTACATAAATCTAAGAATTTTCCAAATGATTGGGAAATGTATATTTCTGACAAAAGGTTAAATTTATCATTGGCTTAAATCCATGATTTAATATATTTCAAATCACTAGCAGTGTTTGTGCTTCCATGTCTATCATCAGTTCTATCTTTTGTAGTTTCAGGTCTCCATTTCCAATGATTGAAAAAATCACGATTAACATGGTTTCTCCCCTTTACAACTAATTCTGAAATATATTTACCCACGATTGGCATGAATTTAAAACCATGTCCTGAATCACCAGTTGCAACAACTAAACTTCCATTATAATCAGGATGTTCATCAATTAAAAAAAATCTATTTGGTGTATCAGTACACCAACAAATTCTAGATTTAACAAATTTTTTAGTAGCAAGTTTTGGTAAAGTTTGTTTCAATAAATCACGTATAGCAACCTCTGCCTCTAATGGGATAGAATCTTTGGAAATTGGAATTGAAGATTCAGCATTACTTTTACCATCTTGGTAATTTGTATAACCTGGGAATTCATTACAAATTTTCACTTCATTATTTGCATCTGCTTCGAAAAAAAACCCCAAATCATAATTCAAAAGAACTGGTGTATTTTTCAAGTCCTCAACCTCTTTATCATTTAGTTTTATATGAGCCAAAGTCCAGCATTTGGCAAGCATTTGATCTTCAAAATTGAAAAATTTAATTGATGAAGCACCAGCAGAAATAATTAATTTATTTGAATCTATCTTTTGACCTTGTTTAGTTTGACACCCAATAACTAATCCATTTTGTTTTAAAATAGTTTCAACTTCACCTATAATAACTTTACCCCCTAATGCTAAAAACTCTTTAGCTGTTGATATCAATGCATTTTTAGCATGTGCCCAACCACAATCATCTTTTTGATAGAAGCCTTTCCAATTTGGTAATGTACCTTCTAATGATGGAATTATTTTTCTAAAATCAGCTGGAGAAGTGATTTCATCCATTGGGTTTCTTCCAGAATTGATTCTTCTTTCATTAAGATTAATCAATTCTTCATATGAACTTTTTTCAACTGAACAATAAACAATTCCAACATCATGGAAATGTTCTTTGAAAACATCATCTTCCTTCCACAATTGTAAGGCTTCTTTAGCTAGAGAGTCATTGAATCTATCAGTGTATGAAGATTGTATAATCTTGTTGATGTCATTAGCAGCTGATATCTTTGATGGTATTTCATAAGCATCAACCACAGTAACGTTTTGATAATGTTGACGTTTCAACCAAAGTGCTGTACTTAAACCAAAAGTACCACCACCAACTATAACAATCTTCGAATTTAAATCAAGTGTCATTATTTTACACTAAATGTATAATTAATTGATCATGATGGCAAAGCTTTACTAAGATCTGACCTAGGAACCCCATGATTCTTATATAGATTGTACTTATCAGTTCATTTGATGGAAGGACCTTCCTTTGTTTTTTTTTTTTTTTTTGATTCGCTCAAGATCTCGCCGATAAAAGACATAAACATACTGATTTGACTACAATTATTAATCAACTCTTTCAAAATTGTATAAACATTCTACTTAAATCTAATTCCAAGTATCAAACCCAAAATATCCCTTCTCTGGCATTTTTAAATATGGAGTACCTAATCCATCAGCTGTGTCATTGTATATAGTATTTCCCTTCCAATTTAAACTGATTCCAGGGTATGATAATGCAAAAAATATAATAATCCCACCAAGAGCTAATCCAACGTCTAACCCACAACTTAATACATAAAGATATTTTGACCACCACTGACTATACTTTTTACGAATGTAATAATTAAATATAACACCAACTAAGACCCAAGTTGTATAATTAATCCCTGTTGCTGGTGGGAAATTTCCTAAACATCCAAAAATAACAACCCAATTCAAGTTTTTCAATATCTTATTCTCTGGAAATTTCTTCATTAAGCAATAGGTAATTATTGTAACAACTGGTCCAATCCAAAATAAATGTAAAAGTCCACCATAAATGGTGCTAGGCCCAAAAATTCTTTTCGGTCCAGCAGCACCCCATACAACGCTAGCTGCAAAATTAACTCTTCCTTGTGGACATGTAAAATTATCAACTTGATCACTAGTACAGATACCTTCAACATTATTCAACATGAAAATCAATACACCAACTTGAACCAATGCACCAATTGTACAGGCAATCAATTGACCAAAGAATATGGTTCTTTTAGGGATTTTCATATAATATCCTAATTTCATATCTGAAGAAAATGAAAGTGCTTGTAATACACCTGTATAGGCATAAAATTTAAAGGTTAATGATACGATTGGTAATCCTGGTAATAAATATCCTGATAGAAGTTGAACCAACACAGTCATATTATTTGTATTTATATTAGTAGCACCATAAACAAGTCCAATTGGTAAAATGAATAAAATAACCAAAACGAAAGCTAAAAAAATTCCCCAAATAGGCCATTGAGTATGATAAACTTCCATTATAGTACAAGTAATTCCAAACACAACAACGGATAACAAAACATACCACCATTTAGGAACTGAAGGATATTCATCCATCAATCTAACATGAATGTCTTTTTTCAACCTTCCTTTGAATCCATTATAAATATCCTTTCCATGATACAATATGGCATAAATTGGACCACAAGTTAAGACTGCATATGAAGAACCATAAGCGATTGCATATGCAACTGCAAGATATGGAGGTGAGTAGTTTTGATATGCTTCAAGATCTAAACGGCCATTACTATCAATTATTCTTGTCCCATTATATTCATTACCCATGTTATCAAAAACATTAGAAGAACTTATAGGTAAGTATGCACTGAAAAATGCATTTTTATAATATAATAAAGGTGTCAAAAACATGATGAAAAACGCAACACCAACCAATGCATTTAATTGAGCATATAATGGTGTAACTAATGGTGATCCATTGTAAGCAATTTGTGCCCAATCAAAAGTCAAGGGGAAAAATCCTAAACCTTGAACTTGACCGAAAAGTTGATTAACAACAACATTATTTGGAGCAGCCCAACAAATGAATGTAAAATAAGATAATCCAGTGAAAATATAACCTGGAAGCCAATAATAAGCGAATGAACTTAAGAAAACAATCATGAAAAATCTTAATCTTGTTATTTTCCAACCATTTGCTAATTTATTTTCTTTGGAATGAATAGATTTAAATAATGCAACATTAGCTAAAGTAGTTGGCCAATATATAGCACTTGGTTTCACCAAGAAATTATCAAATAAACCTGCAACACCTAAACCAAATAATTGACATGTTAATACTAATAAAACTTGATAAGCAGGTTTTGCTTCAATACCATAAAAGGCAACTTGAGCTTGAATAACATCAGTTGCATAAGATGAAGTGAATGAAATATTTGCCATGATTGTAATCATTGCATGTTCCTTATAATTGAATTTTCTATCAGGATTTATAGTAAATTCACCCAAATATTTTCCTAAATTTATTGTTTTCAAAGGTAAAATTGAAGCTAAAAATTGACCAATAGGATAAACAACAAGTTGACAAACTAAAGCAGATATAGTAACACTTGGATATCTCATTGAAAAAAATTGATTAACACCAGATCCTATAATTGTACTAATTATACCTAATACCCACATTCTTAAAGTATTTACAGGTAAATTTGGATCATCAGTTTTAGAAACTATAGCTCTAACTTCAGGTATTGGAGAATCATCAGCATCTTCATCTAATATTTCATTAACATCAAAATCTTCAAAAACTTCCCCAATTTCACCAAGTGGTTCAATATCAAATGTAGATTGTTTTTCTGTCTTAGTATTAGAGAATACCTGGTTTAATTCAATAACATCATCTTTAGAAGATGAAGATGATATATGTCTCTTCATCATGATGTGCAAACGCTTTCTAATGACAAGAACATTGTACTAAGTATAACTGAAGATGACAATAAAGGATTTTCAACATATAAATAGGGTATGGGTCATACCTTATCAAACACCCAAACAATCAACGTATAACATTGAAATCGATGGAAGCACCTTCCAATTTTCAGATTTTCCATTTCGCACCAAATTCAAATGATTTGATTTCGGGATATTAATTGTCGGCGATAATTGGATCAGTGATAAGTGATAAGCTTTAATTTTGCATAATCTTGTTTCTTGTCTTTCCTTGGAACTTTGAAACAAAGACCATATTTATTGTTTTGTTTTTGAGTCCTCGTATGTGCTATGATCTTTGAAATTGATAGTTTGAATCTGGGTAATATGTAATCTGTAATATAGTCGATAGTCGATAAGATCTAATCTTTGCTTAATAGCTGTCGTATAACTTTATAAATTCGCGGGAAATTTTGACTTATATTATTCGAACTTCAATTAAAGGGGTATTATATATGAGTTATCAGATAAATAAATAGTTTATTATAACCTTTTTGAGCCTTATCTCTAAACATGTACTCAAATCTTTAAGAACTAGATGTTCATTCGATCAAAATGCTAATTTTTCAATTTGATAAAATAGTTCACATGGTGTTACAATAATTTATTTTCAAAATCCATCAGTTCAAAAACTTCAAAATTTGAAACTTTGAATCCGACCTTTTAACTAATACCAAAAGAAAGCTAGTTTGATTTTATGATAATAAATAGCTTTAAAGAGCAAAATATTGGAAATTTAATACTAGATTTTAGAGCATTTATTAAAATAGGTGATAAAATCGTGCCCGTAACAAATCAGTTGCTTTCAATATACAAAAAGAACAACTACACGAATTAAAGTCTTTCTGAATAAAATCAGGTAAATATAATTGTAAATCATCAATCAAGAGAGTAACAATATACTATGTGAACATACTGCTTGGCGATAAATCATAATCAATCAGGCCATATTCAAAGCTTCAAAATTAAGTAATAAGCAGCACAGCATAATTTAAGCCACAGTGATAAACTATGGCCCTTAATATAAATTAACATTTTATTTTATTAAGTACGTTAAAATATTCACGTGTATATATATATAGCGGTCTTTTCAAGGCTTCAATATAGATCTTATAAAATGGATAACAATAAAATAGTATTAAACAATGACTGAGGAAAAACTTCAAGAACCAAGTGAAATCAATTCAATTGATCATAGTTCATCAGAAACTATTTTGAAACCTCAAGACGTTTTCAAGACTAATTTACCAGAAAATGAAATATTACAAGAAGTAAACTCAATTATAATTGATAATGACTTGGAAGATTATAGAAATTTAATTACAAGAGGTGCATTATTAGCAAATAATCCAAATTTAATTGATAATGGTGATTATACCCAGGATGAACAAAAATCAATCAAGAGGGAGACAACTCATCCAATTTGGTCATTATCATTCCATATGATCTTAGCTGCATTAACAACTTCATTTGCTGCTGTTAATTTTGGTATGGATGAATCTGCAGTTGGTGGTGCTCAATTACAATATAACGTACAATTTGGTATTAAAGATGTGAATTTACAAGGATTTGTTGTTGCAGCACCTTATTTAGCTGCTGCAATAATTGGATGTCCATTAACCGTGGTTTTAAATAATAAATATGGTAGGAAATGGATCATATTATTAAGTTGTTTTATTGGATTTAGTGGATCTCTTTGGCAAGCTTTTGCAAATGGTACTGCAGCTTTATTAATTGGTAGATTATATTTAGGTATTGGAATGGGGTTAAATTCTGCTACTGTTCCAATATATACAGCTGAATGTTCACCTGCAGTCTCAAGAGGTGCAATTTTAATGTTATGGCAAACTTTTATTGCATTTGGTGTATGTTTAGGCTCAGTTTTCAATAGAGCTTTTGTTGAAATCAATGGATCATTATCATGGAGATTAATGATTGGTTCATCATGTGTTGCACCTGTGATTTGTGGGGCTTTAGTTTTATTACCACCAGAAAGTCCAAGATGGCTTATTAGTCAAAATAGAGTTAAAGATTCATTTGAATCGATTATCAAATTAAGATCTTCTAAAATATCAGGGTCAAAAGATTTCTATATTTTATTTGAATCATTAAAATTTGAAAATCAATTGAAAATTGATGATACTACATTATTCAAACAGTTTGTTGATTTATTTAAATATAAACGTAATAGATTTGCCTTATGGGTTTCATTTTTAGGTATTTTCGGTCAACAATATGGTGGTGTAAATATTCTTGTTAATTATACACCAACAATTTTAACAAGTGCAGGTGTTGATTCAATTACAGCAATTGCCGGGTCAATTGGTATTGGTGGTGGTTGCTTTTTAGCAACTTTTTTATCAACTCAATTAATTGATAGATTTGGTAGACGTAAAATGTTAATTTATACATTACCAGTTGAAGGTTTATGTTTATTTTGGTTAGGTGGAATTTTAAATATTGAAAATAATAATATTAGATTAGGTTTAGGATTAACTGCAATGTATGTATTTGTGTTTTTCTATGGTTGGGGTATTGGACCTGTTTCATTTACATTAGTTGCAGAAACACCAGCTTTACCAGTTAGAGCTGCTCATAGTGCATTATTAATGGGTGTTAATTGGTTATTATGTTTTTGTTTAAGTATGACATGGCCCAAGATGAGTTCTACAATGACAACTTCAGGTGGGTTATATTTTTATGGTGCATGGAATTTTATATTAGCAATTCTAGTATTTTTTTATTTACCAGAGACAAAACGTTTTACATTGGAAGAATTAGATGAAATATTTAAAATTGGTGCAACTAATTTTGCCACAAGGAAACTACATGGATTATTTCATAAAAATTAACCGTTAATTTAATATAAAGATATAATTTCAAGACCAGCTTATATGTTGAATGTAATCAGCATCATTAACCTAGTTTTTGTTACCACCTTGTAAGAAATCACCAGCTTTTTGAGTAGCAGATTTAGCATCTTCTGGTTGGAAATTTTTTTGTAAATCATCAGTTTTACCAGTTAAGGCTTCTTTGGCTTGTTCTAAGTATGATTTTTGATCATCTGGTTTGACAGCTTCTTTAGCTTTATCAGTGAAATCTTTTCTACCTAAGTCAGACATATTGTAATTGTTGTTTTTTGTTTTATCTTTGAGATATAGATATAGAAAGAATAGATTAGATTTAGTTTATACTTGAGGAAAACCTTCTCCTTATATACACATTTTTTTTTGGTTTCAAGCAACATTGGGTTTTAGTGTTTTTGTTAACAATTAGCAATGTTGCTTTGATATATAGCAAAATAATAACAATAGTACCCAGATCCGGGGTTAACAAAAAATGCGTCATTTCTACATAGTAAACATCAGATCATCAGGTACACATAAAATTAGTTTAATAATAATCTATTTACTGCTTGCTTTAGTGCATTGTTAATTACCTCATTACGTTCATTACTAGTAAAAACATTTGCTGGTGTTGTTGATGACTGGGTTAATGATGTCAATAAACTTCCAGCTAATGCATCACCAGCTCCAGTAACATTTGAGATTTGTTGATCTAATTTTATTGCTTCGTAATGTTCAAATAATATACCAATCTTGTGACCTTTAAATTCTTTTGTTGTAGACGCAATTGATAATTTGGCATTGGAATTTAGTTGAACTTCATCTTCATAAATTGAAACTAAGTAAACACCATTGGACCCATCTTTAATAATTAATGTCTTGATAAATGGTAATAGACTAATTGCTGATTGGAATATACCTTCAAATAATAATTTTTTATAGAAAGGATCTCTTAAGGATGCAGCTTCTAATTTAGATCTAATTGATTTATCAACACTTAATGCATCAATAACTGGGAACCAATCATTTAATTCAAATTTCCCTAAATCTTCTAATGATTCATAAATATATTTCAATTCATTAATTGTTGGTGTTGCTAATTCAATTGAATTATTTGGGAAAACTGACATCTTCAATTCAGATATTTTTTTAGATTTATGAGCAGATGTTGGTTCAAATATTAATTTAAATTTTAATTCTGCACTTAATTCAATTAAAAATTGCATTGTTTTAGTAGAAATATTTGCATCAAATAACACAATTCTCGGTTTGGAATTTTTAATTTCATTTTCAATATGTTCAATTGGTAAGTTATTTTCCACAATTCCCATATCAGCAGCTGCAATTATTAATTCACCATCATTATCATGATGAGAAATATATTGTGAAGTTGTTGAATTTTCAGCAATATGTATAGCATTGTGTTTTGTCCTTAAACTATTTATTAGTGATTTACCTTGAATATCATCACCAACAACTGAAATGAATTTTAATGACGAATTACCAAGTTTTGTTGATTCCAAAGCAACATTATAACCAACACCACCTATGGAAGATGTTATTTTAGAAGGATTTGAATCTCTCAACAATGCAGGTGATTCAGTTTTACAATATGTATCTAATGCAACTGAACCTATAACAATTGAATCAATCTGTTGGGAATTCTTTTCAGTACTTTTTGGTTTTGGGATAATTGGTGGTTGATATGTGAAATTTTTGGATGTATTATTTAATTTACTATATTCAATTGCAATTTCTGTAGCAGATCTAGCATTATTTAATACAAATTCAATATTTGATTTAACACTTTCACCTTTAGTTGCTTGTGCAATTTTACTTAATAAAAATGGAGTTAATTGTTTACCCTTTATACCCTTGGCTAAAGCTTCATCATTTGCTTGATTTATAATTCCATTAATAAATGTACTATCTAATGCAATTTCTTCTGGTGGTGGTATACAAAATAAAAAACCATTATTTAATTTTAATAAATCACCTTGATGAATAATATCAGCAGCTTGTTTAAAATTTTGGAAATTATATGGTGATGATACACTTGAATCTCTAGTATAAAAACCTGGAATATTTGTACCACTAGAGCCTAATGTACCAACAAATACACCTTTTGTTTCAAGATATTCTATAGTTCTTTCAATATCTAAAATTGATTTTGGTCCAGCACAAACCACTGCAACTGAAGTTTTACTTAATTCATCTAAATCTGCACTTATATCCATTGAATTTTCACCATCTCTATGAACACCACCAAGTCCACCAGTAGCAAAGATTTTAATACCAGCTCTTTCAGATAAAATCATTGTACCACTAATTGTTGTACCACCATTTAATTTTTGTGAGACAACATAAGGGATATCTCTTCTTGAAACTTTTGTTGCATTTGAAGTTGATGAAGCTAATGATTCTAATTCATTATAGTTTAAACCAACTTTTGGTATACCATTAATGAAAGCAGTTGTTGCAGGAATTGCACCTTTTAATCTAATTTCTTTTTCAACTTGTTGAGCCATATTTAAATTTTGTGGGAATGGTAAACCATGGGTAATAATTGTACTTTCCAATGAAACAATTGATTTATTTTCAACAAGAGCTTGTTGAATTTCTTCAGAGATTTTCAATGTGGAATAACATCGTTTACCTATAGGTCTTAAACTTCTTAACATATTGTATGGTACGAACTTTGTTGATATGAGTGATAGTAATTTTTCTACGTTGGTATATTTTTTTTTTTGATATCACTAGCGCGAAAAAAAATCTCATATATTCAAATATCAAGCTTCAAATCACTTTAATCTATAAAGTTTTTTCACTTAATTCAATTTTATATTCATCTTTCAAGACTTTGATGATTGGATCATTAATTTCTGGAGTATATGGAGCAATTAAACCCTTTTTAACAGGTAATTTATCATCCAAGATCAATTGAGAAGCAACAGCAGCTGGAGTACCAACTAATTTAGCCATTGAACTATAACCAGTACCAGTTGGAGCACCATAATCAACTAAAGTTGAAGTACGAGTTTCTTCAGAACCATCTTTATTGATAACACCAAATTTATGTTGTAAAACTAATAAATCTCTTTCACCTTCAGCATATTGTAATAATTCTTCAAATCTTGAACATAAAGTATCTAAAGGATTACCCTTTGGATCAATTTCAGTTTCACCTAATAAACCAAACCAATTGAATCCATCAATAATGGTTTTTTTTTGTTCATCAGAGGCAAATTTAGTTTTACCTTCAATAGCTTTAACTAAATCTTCTTCTTTAGTAGAATCAGCATTTAAATAAGATTTTAAAGCTTCAGCCCATGATTGTTTCTTGGTGAAAATATCATTTTCATCATCTTTTAATAAACCTAAATCAACTAAAACTTTAATAAATTCAGGGAAACCTTCAAAACGTAAAGTACCACGAATAACAGTTTCAGCTTCTGGGATTTTATAAAATTCTTTGAAAGGTGTTGAATCTCTATTTGGATAAGCAACAAGACCTCTTTCAGTAAATTCATTAATTTTGTAAGGACCAGTGTAACCCATTAATTCAGGACCATCAACTTCAACTTTTTCACCATCTTTGAAAAAAGTTGCAGAATTTCTTAAAGCTAATAAAACACCTCTTGCACTCCAACTGAATTTATAACCTAAAGGATTAGTTGCATCTTGAGGAGCTGGTAACCCACCACAATAAGAAATGAAAGATTTAACTTTACCACCTTCTTTATGGATTTGATCAATGGCTTTAACAGCATATAAATGATCTAAACCTGGATCAACACCAATTTCATTGAAAACAATGATACCAGCTTCATTAATTTGATCTTCTAATTCTCTTAAAGCTGGTGAGATATAAGAAGTTGTCAAGACGTTTTTCTTGTTTTTAATTGCAGATTTAACAACAGTAGCATGATAAATGTATGGAATTAAAGAAATGATTAAATCATGATCAGAAACAGCAGCATCTAAATCAGCTTCTTTGGAAACATCAAGAGAGATAGCAGTTGAATCTTCACCAGCTAAGGCTTTAGCTTTTTCTAAAGTTCTACAAGCAACAGTAACTTGAACACCTTCAGTTTTAGCTAAGATATCAACAGTTGGTTTAGCAACGAAACCAGAACCTAATAATAAGACTTTTCTGTGGTATAATTGTTAGTTTAAAGGTCAATTGAACGATATGTTGAGTACTTACTTGACCATTTTGAGATGATTAGTATCAATTGAATATGAATTGAGTATTAATTGAGTGAGTATAATTGAATTAAGGAAGATGGAATTATCAAATATTCGTCGACCTTTAAGAGTCACCACAGACAGCCGGTAAGCGCACCAGTCAATCCGTTATCGCTAACCATAACCATTATAACAATCCACTATCAACTATTACTATTACTATCAATTGTAATGTGTATACTCTATGGATTGTTTCTGTATATACTCACAATATTATCAATACTCTCTGCCTAATAGTCTCTACCCTCTGACCACCTCTACCCTCTGTCAACCCCTAATCAATTCCCATTAACACTGTGTTCACCCCATCGCTTCCTAACCACCCGCCAAAATTCTCAGTATAAAAATTTTTCTTTCAACCTTTTTTACTCACTTTTATATTACCACTTCTTTCTTCCTTTCTTTAATGAATTAACTGGGAATTTTATCTCTTTGGTCGTGCCATCAACTAGACGATGAAAGTAAACGAACCCCACAGAAGGAATCCGTGTTCTTGCAGAATGTATGGTTGGCCCAATGACTTGATTGTTCATTATCACTTAGCTACTAAACTTTTTGAAGAACTCGTACATACAATTGATTTAATAGATAATGATTTGATTTCAAATTTAATCGTAGAATATTATAGTAAAATGCAATATATGGTCAACTGATAACATAGAATATCATTATTGATACTTCTTATACCATAAATTACTAGTTTACCACACGATTTATGGAAAATCTGTGATTGTTCAGTACAAAAGTTCATAATTTTCAGTACAAAAGTTCATAATTCCTCGAATCGCTCAACGTTGGGAAAAAGAAAAAGTAGATCTCTTTTCATGTAAAAAAAGTTTTGACATGACACCAAAATAATACCCATAAAGCTCAACCCATCTTCATCAATATTCATGTCCACATACCTTCCTTCCTCCAAAGAGGAAACAAAATTCATTCCAAGAAACTTATCTTGGAAACTACGGTTCAAAAAAACTTGGAACTTATATCATAAATTTTTACCAATATTATATTTATCATGTTTATTATTTGGTGGGTTTGTCTACATCTCCAAAAAAACAAATGGAATACATTCAAATGATCTTTCTATAGATAACTTCCAATTTGATGATACTTATCAATCAAATAATGATCAATTAGATTTAGATCAACAAGCTTTAACCAACTTGAAAAAACCAACAATTTTTGAAGAATTCCCTTATGAATCAAAAGATTTAACAATGTTACCAATTGCTCCATATGAACATTTACAAGATAAATTAGATTTTAGATCAACAATGACTTTTTATTTAGAAGTTATTAAAAATTATGTTGCTAAATCAACTTCTGGTTCAAATTCTCAACCTCCTCCTACATTTAGTTTTAATTGGAAAGATTTTGTTGATTTAAATATTTTAAAACCTTTATTACAAGAAAAACCAAATTGTTTCCGTATTGGTGCTTTGGGTGCAACTTCAAGAATTCCATGGGAAAATTGTCTTGATGAACCAAGAAATTTAGGTTTTGTTTTCATAAATCCTTCATTATATCCTGAAAGTGAATTTAGATTATCAATTAGAGGAAAATCTTATCTTTATACTGCAGCTCCATTACCAAATAAATTAATTTTCCTTGCTGGTGAATTAGCTTTTGTTACAAGAGTTAACAAAAGAGCAAGTTTAGATGAAGGTACAATGATTGATGAATATTTACAAAGAAAATTAAAAGAAAATCCTGGGTCCACTCAAGAGAAAATTATAAGAACTCCAATAAATCCAAGTGATGAAATTGATGGTATCTCTCAAGCTTTAAAACGTGATTTAATAAATTTTAATGTTGAGAAATCCCTTCATGTTAATGTTGATGACAATTCATTCTCATTACCAACAACCAAAGAAAATAAAGAAAAATCCATGTTAGCAAATGCTGCAAGACATAATGATGATCGTCATTTTAGAAATGTCTTGATAAAATCAAAAGATGGTCAATGGGAATCTGAAGAACAATATGATTGGAGATTTTTCAATAAAAAATTAAATAATTTAAACAAGAAAAAATCTTTACATAGTATTGTGGAAAATTATTTACAATTTTGTACAAATTTAGGTATAACAACTTGGTTATCTGAAGAATCTTTAACTTCATGGAATTATAATGGTTTAATTGGTCCATGGGAAGATACTATTAGATTTGAATTACCTGCATCTGATGTATCAAGAATTGCCAACTCATTTAATTATTCATTAATAATTTCTGATCCAAAAAATGGTACTGGAAATTATTTAATTGATATTTCCCCTTGGTTCTTGGAAAGAGCAAGATATAATGATGGTGGTGCTGCACCAGACCCAGCAGATGGTAGAATTATTGATACACATACAGGTGTGTATATTGAATTAATTGGTGTTATAAATGCACCAAGAATCCCAAAAGATTTTGCTGCCCAACATAAAAGTGAAAAAGTTTCTGAATATGTTGTTACTGGTAGAGGTAATTTTTGGCATTTACCTTCATTATTACCATTAAATAAAACTCTTTACGAGGGAAAAATTGCAAATGTCCCCAAGACAATACCTGAACAATATCTTGAACCACCAATTGAATATCATTATAAAGATCATTTAAGATTATTTGTTGATTCTAAAAAATGTACTTATGTCCCTGAAGAGGAAAAAAATAAATTTGATCAAACTTATATTGGTTGTTGTCATGATGATTTAATTTGGAAAGATTATAATTCAACAAAATTTGCAACTCAAAAATTTTTACAAATTAAAGGTCAACCAATTAATGTTTTAGATGAAACTGATATTAATTTCTAAAACTACATTTTAATAGATTTTTATAATACATTCATTACGTTACGTTAATATTTCTTTGTACAATGACTTTCAAGGTGATTATATTGCAATACCACGACCACCTTCATCCCAACTATATGCTCTAAGAGCATCTTTTCTTTTCCTTGTATTTTCTTTAAATTTATCAAGATAATCTGTTAATAATAATAAATTTTCACAATCTTTTATACTTGAAATTAATTGATTTCTAACCATTTTTAAATAATCCAGTGGGAATGTTGTCATAACTGCTTCCATACCACGAACTAATACTTTAACATAATATTTATATCTATTAATTTCAGTTATTGTATTATTATCTGTACCATTAATATCATTCAACATTGATAATATAGTTATACCAAATAAAAAGAGATAAAAACTGAAAATAAATGGATATCTATGTAAATCTTCATCTAATTTCATAATATCTTCCAAGACTTGAACACATTGTGCAATTCTAGAAATTTGAACATCTGCTGTACTATTTGAAAACCCTGCTAATACACCCCAACCTTGAGTATCTTCTAATATAAATGTTAAAACTAAATTTATATATCTTGCATATGACATATCCATACTATAAGAATTTTCCTTTTCAGGGCATGATGCTGTATGAGCATTTAATTCATTTTTAACTATAGCATCTAAATTTTGATTTGCTAATTTAATTAATTCATCTCTTAATTGTGAATTTTTTTGTTGATCAGCATGAGTATTATATAAAGCTTTATATTCAACAAATATACCTGTTAGACGTAATAATGGTAATGACCAACCATAAATCCCATCAGATACTGTACCAAATCTTATAGATCTAACTCTTTTAGGATCAAATTCTGCAGGTTGTAACATATTATCAAAATGAACCCAATTAGATTCATCACCAGGTAAATGTAATTGTGAACATTCTTCATCTTTAATAATTGTATTTCTATTAAAACAAAAAGCAGTCATTCTATCCAATATATAAAGCCCCCACCATGCACGTCTTTTTTCTTCTTTAATTTCCTCTGTATCATTAGGATTTTCTGTTCTTAAATTTAATGCAACACCAAATTCATAACCAACTTCCCACCAATAAACAGAATCAATTGGATAAGATAACCAAGGCATTAAAAATCCTAAATGAACTGTAACAATGAAATCATCTAATGTAACATCTTCTAATTTAGAAGGTAATTGATTTTGAATAACTTCATACATTCTTTTACATAAAGAAGCTCTTGAACTTCCAGTAAAGAATCGATTATCAACTTGAACTGCACTTGATAATAATATAGCTAATAATAAATTTGATTTAGTTGGTCTTCTACTTGCCAGCATTGTTGGATGTCTTAAAATTGAAAAAACTTTTGAAGCTGGTGGATAAAATTCATCAAAATAAAAATCAAATAATTCATCTGCAGCTTCAAATGGTAAACCAACTTGAATTAATTCATTTGATATTGTTTCAAGTATCTTATATTTTGTTGAACCTAATTGGAAATCACCATTAATTGAAGCTGTGGAATTACTTCTTGAAGATTGTGATAATATAAATGAAGATCTTGAAGATGATAAACTTCTATGGGTAATAATTGAAGCATCAGGTTTTTTACTTGGTATAATAAAAGTTCCTAATCCATTTATAGGTGAAGAATTTTCATCATTATTTGGTGAAGTAGTTGTTGAAGAAGAATTTTTTGCTTTCCTCTTCTTTATATCTTTTGGATATTTTTCACTTGCACGACCTCTTCTCTTTTCTTGTCTTAAATATGTACAAGGTATTTTAACTTGAGTACAATGAGCACATGGATGATTCCCATCACATTTAGTTCTTTTCACATTACATGAATCACAAGCTTTTCTAATACGAACTTTTTTCGAACCTGATTCACCTTGTTGTTGTTGTTGTGTAATTTGTTGTTGTTGTTGTTCCGCAACTCTTGACATATTAATATTCAGGGTCTTAATATTCAGCTAATCATCAACACTTGATTCTGGTAAACTAAAACGTGATTATTTCAAAAAAGTATTAACCATAAACTAGGATCCAAATATCCCTTAATTTTCCAAAAACTTGATTGTAAAGAGCAAATTCAAGTTTTTAGCAAAATGATATTTACTTTTCTGATATGAAATTAATAACTGGCAAAAAAAAAAGCGTTCCACACATTTTCAATTAGCCACTGGTTCGCACCGCAGACAGCTGCTGAAATTCACCGATCGGGCCTACAAAATACAAGAAACGTTCAGGAACAGATGGAATTCAGGAACAAATCAACTAGAGCTTGGGTTTTAATAGGGAGAAGCTAGGCTGATCTCAGTAGAGTGTATGTTTATGGTGTAGTTATATTCCACTGTGCAATGTAATCTTGTTCTGGGTGTCTGGTTATATAGCGTAGTGCTTTTTCGGAATATTATATAATTCTCCTTTTGTGTACATCGATAATAATCAAATTAAATTACAATGGGAATATGACAATGGTATAGCATAATAATATACTTGAACATGATTGAACTTGTCACCAGTCCATAAATACCTATATATAAATATGGATATAGAAAAACAACTAGAGCACGAGAAAAATGAAGAATCACCATCACAATCACATTCACATTCACCCCAAGAATCAATCCAAATACTTGAACCAATTGGTATAGAAGAACCACCATTACCAACAGTTTATCCTTCACAGTGGAGATTAACAATGATTGTGGTTACAATATGTACAGCTTCTATGTTTGCAATGTCTGATCAAACTGGGATTCCATTACTTTTATCATTCATAGGTGAAAATCTTGGTTCAAATAAATCAATTCAATGGGCTGGAACTGGTGCTTTAATTTGCAGTACAATTTCAAATATATTTGTTGGTAGAGCTGTTAATTTATTTGGTAATAAAATTTTATTTTTGATTGGATTAGCAATAATTTGTATTTTTGAAATTCTGTGTTATTTTGTTAAAGATAAAATTACATTTTATATTTGCAGATCCTTAACTGGGTTAGGTAATGGTGGAATTATTTCAATTTCAATGGTTATAATGTCTGATGTTGTCCATCCAAAAAGACGTGGAACTTTCCAAGGTATTTTAGGGTTTTCCATTGGTGTTGGAAGTTGTATAGGTCCATATATTGCTTCTGGTTTTGTAAATCATGATAAAACTAGTGGATGGAGAAAATATTTTTGCTTTATGGGATTAATGTTTTTATTTATTTTAATCTTAAGTATTTTAAGTATACCCAATAAATTAATCCAACAAAAACTTGATTGTTTCCCCACAAGAAAAGCCAGATGGTTATCAATTGATTATGGAGGTTTGTTTTTAAGTATAGCAACAGTTATTTTAGCATTGATACCTTTGAATATGGGTGGTCTTCTTTGGGATTGGGATAGTTTACCAATCATATTATGTTCAACTTTTGCAATTGTTGCCTTAGTATTACTTATAATTGTTGAATGTACATTCCCTAAAACTGCAGTTATCCCACCAAAATTTTTCAATAATTTTAAAGTTTCAAATTTTTTAATTCAAACTTTTTTAATAAGTATAATTTATTCTTCAATGATTTATTATATTCCATTTTATCTTACAGCAATCCAAGAGAAAAACATTTCTGAAGTTCCACATTATTTTTTAGCATTATTAATTCCTTTATCATTAAGTTCATTTGGTTCTGGATTATTAACATCATATTTAAATCAACAAAAGTATGTTATTATTGGTGGGTTCACATTATTATTCATTGGTGTTGTACTTTTATCAGTCCTTTTAGAAACAAGTACTTCAGATATTGCAAATATATTCATTTTTATAACTATTGGAACTGGTGCAGGATTTATATTTACACCAACAACTGTGGCAATTCAAAACCAGGTAAATCCAAATGAAAAATCAGTTGTATTATCAACAAAAGGTGTATTTAAAACTTTAGGTCATAGTGTTGGTGTAGCAATATCATCAATGATTTATACCAATACATTATTAAATGAATTGGATAAAATTGATATAATAAAACCATCAGATATAACATTTGTATTGAAAAATGTTTATAAGAAGATGACTTTAAATTATGCATATAATGGTACTGAATTAAATGTAATTGAAACTATTTATTCAACATCATTGAAAAATGTTTTCTTGAGTTATATTCCATTGGCAATAATTTGTTTAATATTATCAATGTTTATAAATGAAAAGCCAAATACATCAAGAGATCAATCACAACAAGAGCAACAAGAGCAACAATGATTCAATTTTGAAATTCTTCTTCCCATAAATTTCTTTGATGTTTAAACCAATCAGGTAAATCATATTCTTTTGGTAAAACAATTTCAATTGGATTTATATTTTTAAAAATTTGTAAAGGTAAATAAAAATTAAAATCATCATATAATACAATATCATTTATAGCATCTTTTTTAGAATCTGTTTTGATTTTTTGTTTTCTTAATTCAGCTTGACGTAATAAAGTTTTTGGAACTTGTGGAGAAGCAGATAATAAATTTTCTTCATTTTCATCTTCATCAAAATCTGCACCAATATCTTCTGAAAATCTTCTCTCAATAATATTATAATCTAATGAACCATTTCTACTTGATCTTGATCTAAGCATTGGAGGTGGAGAATCAAATGAAATATTTGATTTTAATCTAAGAGTTGATAATTCTAAAAAAGTTTCAGCAAAATAATTTGAATTTTTCCCACTATATAATCTATATTCTGAAACAATACTTGAAATAATCCATTTACAAGCTTTTCTTAATAATCCAACAATAACATTTGTTTTATCCACAATTAATAAATTACAATTATTTTTATTTAAAATAACTTTGAAAACTTTCCTTATAACATCTTCATTGAAAACCATCCAATCTTGATTATTTTCATTAATATCTGTATTTATTGATTGATTTTCAAATCTTATAGTTTCAATTTTATTTAAAGTCATGAAATTTTGGAAATTTTTCATTACTGGAGATTCATTATCTAATAAAACAATTGATTTTAATTGTAAAGTTTCTAAAAATGCAAAATTAATTGCATCTAATTTTGAACAACGGTCTAATATAAATTGTTAACTCATGATATAAAGTCTAGCTCAGAATGTAATTGTAACTTACAAATTCCTTCTTCAACAAGGCCGAAGTTATCAGGTGGTAGCAGCATGTTTCTAGGATCTTTAATTACTCAAGTGATAACTAGTTGATGTACCAATGTTGAACTAAAGACATTTGTTGTTTATTCAAATTCATAATTTTCTCGTATTTAAAATGCGATCCAAAATTTAAAATATAATATATACTCAAATATGCATTTTTATTTCCTAAAAGGGAAGTCAATAACTAAATTTCACAATTTAGTACTTTTAAGTTATACTAAACTAAACATAATGCTGCAAAATGATTCCTATACTTTACTAATCCATAATATAAATATTATAATTCATCAATCACTTATAATTATTCAAATTTAGTTGATAAATCATGTGATCAAATCTCAATATTTTACCCGGCTCAAAATGTTCCCATTTTTCGCGCGTATTGTTGATTTTGAACTTCGATGGAAAAACTTTGTACTTTTATTAGGAATCAGCGTCTAAGTCAAAACAACAACTAGTCATTAAACAACTTTGAAAAGATCGTTTTTAACTTCGTGAAAAGTTATTGAAAGAAGAATCCGTTGCTGCTACTTGTCTGTCCAGTTAGTATACCAATTTTAGAGACGCTAGTCTTGCAATTGCGTTTGTGATTCAATTAATACTAACATATCTTTGAAGGCAATTATATTAAACTAATTTATACAACGTTTGATTTTGATTTGTGTTGTTTTAGTTATTATTTTTTTCTATATTGTCATACTATATCAGTTATCTACAAAGGAAAACAAGGAAAGATTGATTAAAATTCCATTTCTTTTCTCCATTATAGCTGCATTATATCTTGATATTATTGTTTGATTTTAACATTTCATTTCCTTTTATTTGCCCAAGTTTACATTTATTTGTTCTAAATATCCTGGTTCTCTAGATTTTGGAGCTTCCAGGTTTATCAAGAATTGAAACAATTACTTCATCAGACCTTTTAAAGATAACTGCTTCACAGTTAGCAGTTCTTGCCAATAGCATTGAAGAAAAGACATTTGATAAAACTTTAAAACAAATTCATCAAATTTCAGAATCATCACCAGCTGAAGTTTATATTCGTTACATTACCAAATTATTATTAACTGGTAGTTCATTAGTTGAAACAAACATTGTTGCTAATCCAATTGTTGATAAACTTATTGAATCAGAATTTAAATATCTTGTTTCAAATCCAATTTATATTGAAAATTTCTCTAAAATCTTGTTAAAGAGTGAATCAATTTTAATAAATTTAGGTTTAACAAAATTCATTAATCATTTCAATTTCAATCAATTTGAGAAAAATTTATTATTATTAACTTTAGATCAAATTCCTGATAAAGAATTAACAAAAGAATCAGTTTCAATCTTATCAAAAGAATTTACAAGTTTAATTAATTTCATTCAATTAAATTATTCAAATTCTCAAATTTCAATTGATCAATTATCTTTATTTTTTAAATATTTTTTCAAATCAGAAGCTTTCACTTTATCTGAAAAATTATTAGGATTTACATTTTTATTAGATTTACTAATTGAACAAAATTCATCAAACTTAGAATTAATAACTTCAGAATTTTTAGTTACTTTATCCAAAATGAAATTTCAAGAAATTTTATCATCATTAGAACCAGAATTAATTGTTCCTGATAGATTAGTTAATGAATTATTATCCATACAATCACAAGATGATTTGAATGATGCTTTATCTTTGTTATTGGCTGAGATATTATCACCTGGCTCTCAGAATTTAGCTAAAACACCAGGTATAACTGCATTTACACCTCAAAATGTTCCTGAAGCTACAGCTAAAGGTTCACAATTTGGTTCAATAATTAGAAAATTACCTCAACAACCAATATGGAATTTAGTTTTCCAAAATGTTTTAAACAAAATTTCAAATCCAAGAATTAGTCAAGAATCTTTAAGTCAATTGTTATCAGCTCTTGATGATACAACTATTGATTTATTTTTGGAATATCAATGGCCAATTGATTTTAAAATTGAATTATATATTGCATTAAGACAATTAAATCCTGCAAATGGTGGATTTGATTTATTAAGAACTAATTATTTGAAACCAATTGTTAATGATTTATCTTATCCAAATTTGAAAAATTCAGTTTTATATTATTCAAACGTTACAAGATTAGAATTGGATTGTATTTCAAATTCAACAAGTATTCAAAGTACTGAACATAAGAATTTTTTACACATTATTTTTGAGAAAGATGTGAAAACTGTACCAGAATTAATTGCTATAGGTTGTTCACAATATTCACCACCTTCACCAACTATTGATGAGTTATTAGAAAATCTTGTTGTACATTTACTGGATGGTAATTCAACATATTATCCATTGATTTTGAAAAATTTACATCAAAAGGGTCAATTATTTAAAATTGTTAATAAATTAGTTGAAAATAGAACAAATTTAAATGAACAAGTTATTTCATTTTTGATTGCAAATAGATTAGTTGATCAATTTATTGATGGTGTTTCAATTACTTCAGCATTAACATTAGCCGCTTCAGCTGTTAAATTAGGTTGGAATGATTTACAACAATATTTGGCTCGTCAAAAGAAGGATCAATCTTTTATTAACGGTCTGTTACAATTTTTAAAAATTGAATCTGCAATTGATGAATCTAAAGCAGATAATCAAAAAACAACAAGTTTAAAAGTTATTTATCTGTTAATTGAAACTCTTTCAAAACAAGATTTGAATAAAGAACAATTTGAAGAATTTCAAAATGTTCAAACTCAAGCTTTACAAGCTTTCCCAAGACTTATTAATTTTGGATTTGGTCATGATGAAGCTATTTTAGCAAATGGTGATCTGAATTCATTCCCATTTGATGTTGAACAACAAATGAAGGTATTTTATCAAAAAATGTACAATCATGAAATTGAAATCAAAGATGTTATTACAATGTTGTCAGAATTAAGAGAAAGTGAAAATCCAAGAGATCAAGATGTTTTCGCTTGTATGATTCACTCATTATTAGATGAATATAGATTTTTCCCTGAATATCCATTAAATGCTCTAGCAATTACTTCTGTTCTGTTCGGTTCTATGATTTATTTTCAACTTATTAGAGGAACTGCCTTGAAAATAGCTTTGAGATATATTCTAGATTCATGTAATGAATCACCAGATTCAAATATGTTTAAATTTGCTGTTCAAGCTTTATTTGCATTTAGACAAAGATTACAAGAATTTCCAAACTATTGTGCTGCTTTAGCTGAAGTTGAATCTTTAAAATCTCAACAACAAATTTATCAAATCATTTTAAATGTTGGTAAAAATAAATCAGATACTGTAGCAGGTGGTGATATTGCTTTGAATCAAAATCAACAACAAATTTTAAACTCAAATACAGCTGCTCCATTTGAATCACAACCAAAACCACAATCATTTAAATCAATTTCAACTCAAGTTTCATTTTTCAATAATGTTTTACAAGAACAACCAAGAACTGAAGTATCTCAAAGGGTTTTATTTTTGGTTAACAATCTTACTACTGATAATTTCGCTTCAAAATCACAAGAATTGAAAACTATCTTACAACCAGCTAATTATCATTGGTTTGCTACTTATTTGGTTGGTCAAAGAGTTAAAACTGAAGCAAATAACATCAATTTATATGGTTCACTTGTTGAAGTTATTGAAGATGAACTGTTTTCAGAATACGTTACAAGTGTTGCTTTAGAAGAAGTTTCGGATTTATTGAATGAAGCTGATAGTTCAATTACTGAACGTAATCACTTGAAGAATATTGGTAGTTGGTTAGGTAGAATTACATTGGCAATTAATAAACCTTTAAAACATAAATATCTTGCTTTGAAAGACTTACTTGTTGAAGCTAATGATGTTAAAAAATTACCACTGGTTGTTCCATTTGTTTGTAAGATTATTGAACAAACTAATGAATCTGAAATTTTCAAGCTGCCAAATCCTTGGACTCTGGGTATTATTCGTGTGTTGAAAGAACTGTATCTTCATTTCGATTTGAAATTGAATTTAAGATTTGAAGTTGAAGTTCTGTGCAAAAATCTGGGTTTCGAATTTAATGATATTGAACCATCAGTTATTATTAGAAAATTAGATGTTGTTCCATCTTCAAGTGCTGCAATTACTCAAGGTGTTTCTAATTTGAAACTGGATTCAACACCACAAGGATTCCCACAGTCTACTGTTGGTTCTCGTGAAGGTCCTGTACCTTTGGTTCATGAAAATGCACCATTATTACAACAGCAACAACAACCATTACTACCTCAACAGCAACAACAACAACAACAATCAGTTGTTTCAAATCAAGGAATTCCACCACAATTACCACCACAACATATTCCACAACCACCACAACAACAACAACAACCTCAACAATTTACTCAATTACAACATGCACATGTCAGTGAAGCAATTTTCCAACAACTTCAAGGTTTAACTGTTTTTGTTACAAATGTCACTTTAAAACGTATGTTTGTTTTGGCTTTAACAAAATCAATCAAAGATATTTTACCACCTGCAGTTGAAAGAGCTGTTAGTATTTCTGTTACAGCAGCAAAATCATTGATTTTAAAAGATTTTGCTTCAGAAGTTGATGAGGTTAAATTACGCAATTCAGCACATATACTGGTTCGTCGTCTGGCTGAAGGTCTGGCTTTAGCTACTTGTCGTGATCCACTTAAAGAAAATATTCAAACTACTGTTCATGGATTATTGCCTCAATTTTTGAATGTTGAAAATTCACCTTTAGATGAACTTCCACAAGCTATAAATGATAACATTGATTTGGCATGCAGTTTTGTTGAAAAAGCAGCTATGGATAAAGCGGTTCAAGAGATTGAAGAACAATTATTACCTGCTGTTTCTGAACGTCGTACCCATTTAGAAATGAGAACATCAGATCAACAACCATTTTATTCACAACATCTTTCAAGACATTCTGTTGGTTTACCTGATCCACTTTCATTGAAGCAAACTGGTGTTACACCACAACAGTTATCAGTGTATGAATCTTTTGGAAAGCATCGTACTTCATCACCAGGTATTGTCCCACCTCAAGAAGTTCAACCAAGAGTTCAAGCTCAAGCAATGGCACCAGCTTCAAGTGTTAATGGTTTACCACCTCATGTTCCACAACAATCTCCACAAGTTACTATTGAGCAAACATTTACATATATTCAAACTTTGGTTGATAATTTACTGAGATCTATTTCAGAAGTGCCACAATCCAAATTGAGTGATTTAGCTCCTGAAACTCCAATAAAATTACTGATTAATCAAATTTTTGGAATTGCTGCTAGAAGTTTGAGTAAAGAACAATTATTATTGAAAATTGCACAATTTATTGTCAATGCTTTATTCACTACATCTGAATCTAACTTATGTGTCGAGGTTTTTGTCTTCTTGTTGGAGAAGATTTGTACTATTTCAATTTCAACTAGAAAAGATGTTTGTTGGTGGTTAGTTCATGCATCTGATGAACGTAAATTCAATGCCAAGGTTATGCTTGCCCTCTTGAAAGCTGGTTTAATTACAGCTTCTGATTTAGATGGACCTCTTTCAAAATCCATTTCACCACAAAATTCTGCATCAATTGATTTTGCCATTAAATTAGTCAAAGATAGTGTTTCTGTTGAAAATACTGTTGCTTTCAGATCAGATTTTGCTCTGACTGTTGCTGTCTTGAAGGAAATTAAAGATAATGAAAATGTTGATGAATTCTTGGCTTATTTGGACAAAGAATCTACACAATTACTTGATTCAAATGATTCACTTTCAGAATCTGATAGAATGGCTTATGTCTTTACCGAATGGGTTCGCTTATTACAACATGAACCATTGAATGACAAACTTCATATTGTTTTCATTCATCAAATGGTCAAGACTGGTATTTTTAGATCTCCAGAAAGTATTACTTTATTCTTTAGAAATGCTATTGAAATTTCAGTTTCATTCTTCAAAGAAAGTGATCCAATCAATGATGTTTTCCTGTCTACAGATGCTTTATCAAAATTAATTGTCAAATCTTTAGTTATTCAACAAGAAACAGATATGTCAACTATTAACTACTTTAAGCTTGTCATTTCAATAGTTTCATTAGTTTTTGCAAATGACCATGAAAAATCTGAAGAAAGTTTCAACGAAAGACCTTATTTTAGAATCTTTTCAACTTTATTGTCTGAATGGTCATTGGTTGATGTTGAAAAAGAAGGTTTGAGTGAATTTAACACCACATTTTATTTGGTTTTGGCTGATTTCTTCAATTCTTATCAACCATTAGCATTCCCGGGTTTTGCATTTGCATGGGTAACTTTAATTTCTCATAGAATGTTTTTACCAAATATTATTGAATTGAATCATCCAAAAGCACAAGGAAAATTTGTTTTATTATTGTTAGATTTGTTACGTTTCGAGTCCAGATATATTAAACAAAAAGATGTTCCTGAAGTCATTTCTGTCATTTACAAAGGTACATTACGTTTGTTCTTGTTATTGTTACATGATTACCCAGAAATTCTTGTGCAATACCATTACCAATTATGTTGTGAAATTCCACCATCTTTTGTTCAATTAAGAAATATTGTTTTATCCTCTTTCCCAAAGACCATTTCAATGCCAGATCCATTTACTCAAGGCTTAAAAGTTGATAGATTACCAGAAATTTCAGAATCACCAATAGTTGCTTATAATCCATCAAATGATTTGAAATCATTGAAAAAACCAATTGATGGATATTTAAGAATTCCTTCAAATATGTTATTGAAGACTATTCTCAACGGATTAAAACAAGCCACTTCAGATGAGGCTGGTATTGGTTTCAACAAGTTGAATTTTGATACTAAAGCAATCAATGCTTTGGTTCTATATGTTGGTATTCAAGCTGTTAATGATCGTCATCCAAATGGTCAAACATTCAATCCTAAATCTTCACATTTTGCCTTACTTTCAGGTTTAATGCAAGAAGGCTCTGTTGAATTCCAATACCATTTAATTGAAGCTATCTCAAATCAACTTAGATATCCAAATTCTCATACACATTGGTTCAGTTATATAATTTTACATTTCTTTGGTGCTCAATCATTATGGAATGGTAAAAAATCACAAGTTCAACAAATCATTACCAGAGTATTGTTGGAAAGAATTATTTGCAACAGACCACATCCATGGGGTTTACTGATTACATTTACTGAATTACTGAAGAATACTGAATTAGCATTCTTTGATTTGGACTTTACAAAAGCTTCACCAGAATTAGAATCTATTTTCGGCTCATTACTTCGTCACATCAGTTCTAGTTCTTCAGCCAAATCTCAACAATTACCACAAGCACAAGCTGTATGAATTCCATACTGCTTTCATTTTTACGAAACATCCTGCATTAGAGTTTAAATTGTTTTTTAATCTTTCGTTTTCCAGTTTTTTTAATTTTGTCTTTGTTACTTTTTTTAGTACTTTTATAGTACTATCCATTTCATGACCACAAAAACTTTTTCAATTTTTTATTTTTAATCTTATTCTTGGGTGTCTATAATTTGAAATTTGTTTTTACTGTACCATATAATAGAATGAATTTATGTTAATTAAAAAGAATTCTGAACTTTTGTAGTTTATGATACATTTCAACCAATTCGCGGATTTCTTGATTTTTTTTTTATTTTTATATTTGTTTTTCCTTTGAAGTACTGCTCTAAATCACAACGTAATGCGTTCACAATCAAAATCAAAATATCAAATTAACAATAAGCAATGCTTTCCTTTTTAAGAAGACGAAGACAATCTTCTGATAGTGATATCAGTGGGATAGTGGATCAACCAAGAGTAAAGTCTAGGAAACCACCAAGTATGTTTTGTGATTTGTAAAAGGGAATAAAAAAGTTACAAGATCAAGTACTAATTCATAATTAGACACTGCCTTCAGACAACAAAGATTGAAATCATGGCAACCCATTTTATCACCAAGATCAGTTCTTCCATTATTGTTCTTAGTGGCAGTTATATTCACACCATTGGGTATAGCACTTATATATACCACCTATAATGTTCAACAATTTGTTGTGGAATATAGTAAATGTTCAGAATTGGCATCAACAAATTTTCAAGATATATCATCAAAATATGTTACAAAACATTTCCAATCATATAATTCAGATGATTATAACACTCCACAATGGAGACTTGTTGAGAATGATGATACTACAACATGTCAAATTAAATTTTCTATACCTCATGAAATTAAGGCACCAGTTTATCTTTATTATAAATTAACCAAATTTTATCAAAACCATCGTGAATATGTTGAATCTTATGATTTACAACAATTAAAAGGTGAAGCAGTAAGTGCTGATGATTTAGATAGTGATTGTGGACCATTAAAGACAAATTCTGATGGTAAACCATATTACCCATGTGGATTGATTGCAAATTCAATGTTTAATGATACATTTGATTCACCATATAAATCAGATGATGAAACTTCAATTTATAATATGACTGATAAAGCTATATCATGGAGTTCAGATAGATCAAGATATCAAAAAACTAAATATAAAGCATCAGAAATTGTACCACCACCAAATTGGGCTAAAAAATATCCAGATGGATATACAGATGATAATTTACCAGATTTATCACAATGGGAATCATTACAAGTTTGGATGAGAACAGCAGGATTACCAAGTTTTATGAAATTAGCACGTCGTAATGATAAAGAAACATTGGAAAAAGGTGAATATATAATGAATATTGGATTAAATTTCCCCGTTTCAATTTTTGGAGGTACAAAATCAATGGTTATCACATCAAGTAGTATTATTGGTGGTAGAAATTTAAGTTTAGGGATTGCTTATTTAGTTGTTGCAGCTATATCTGTTTTCTTTGGTATTGTATTTTTAGTTAAATATATTATTCAACCAAGAAAATTAGGAGATCATTCATATTTAACATTCCAAGACCGTTCAAATACTGATGCTCGCTCAACTGATTCATATGTGGAACCACAACCTTCAAGAGATGAACCTAGAACAGTTCGTGAGATTCTGTGAAGAAGTTGTGTTATTTTAGTGTATAGTGTATTATCCGAAAGGGTAATCTGTCAATTTTCCTCGTGCGTTGTTTTTGTTTTTGGGATAATATTCCACAAAAAACAACCTGAATTGAAAAAAAGTTGAAATATTAGTTTAGTTTTACGTTTATTTAAATTTATAAATCTTTAATCTTTATTGAAAGTAGATAAGAGACTATAAGCAAAGATGGCTAGAGCTAAACGTATTGTGAAAGAATTGGATGATGTTAGAAAAGATACCGAAGCTTCAATTACTTTGGATCTTGTTTCCGAAGATGATTTAAGTCAATTAAAAGGTTCATTTAAAGGTCCTCCAGATACACCATATGCAGGTGGTAGATTTGTTGTTGATATTAAAATTCCAGTGAGTATAATTGAACTGATTGCCAAAAGGATGTATTACTAACAATTGCCTATAGAATGAATGTAAGTTTATTTCAAAAATTAAGGATTACCAATATTATCATTTTGATTGCTAACAATAATTAATTAGATCCATTTAAACCACCAATTATGAAATTTGATACAAAAGTTTATCATCCAAACATTTCTTCAGTTACAGGTGCCATTTGTTTAGATATGTAAGTTTTAAATTTTTGAATTTTACCACAAGTTGTTGTTTTGTTGTGTGTTTGTTACTAATACATTTCATAGTTTAAAAGATGCTTGGACTCCAATTTTAACATTAAAATCATCATTAATTTCATTACAATCATTATTTCAATCACCAGAACCAAATGATCCACAAGATGCTGAAGTTGCTAAACATTATATATCGGATAAAGCAGGTTTTGAAAATACTGCAAAATATTGGACACAAATTTATGCAAATGATAAAGAATCAAAAACTCCAAATGATGCTGAATTATATGGTATTGATCAAACAACAGTTAATAATTTTGAAAATATGGGATTCCCAAGAGAAAAAATTATTGAAGTTTTAAGAAGATTAGGATTGAAAAAAGTTGAATCTGGTGAACCAAGAACTGAAAATAAAGTTATTGAAGAATTACTTAAATAAGTGTTTTATATAGAAAATATGATTAAATGATTAAACTTTTTTTATTATTATAAAACATATTTATAAATTAGCAAATTATAAATTAAGAAAAAGGTATTGTAGCTAATATTTTAGACATTATTCATCATATATATCATATATCATATATTAATTTGAAGCTTTATTTGTCTTCTTTTTTTGTTGATTTTGATTGTTGAATTTTTGATTTTCTTTATTTTTACCATTATTATTGTTATTGTTATTGTTATAATTTTGTCTTTTATCTTTAAAACTTAAATTATTACCTTTTTCTTCAATTGTAACAACACTTGATTTAATTTTTAAACGATTAACTCTTAAAGCTTCTTTTTGAGCTTTTTCTTCTTCAAATGAAACTAATGCAAAAGTACCTCTTGGTTCAACTTTAATAGTTTTACCAAATGATTTTTCTAAAGCTTCACGAACATCTGAAGCTGATAATGCATCAATACCTCTAACAGTAATTGCATATAAATGATCAATTTTTTTATTTCTATTTTGATTATTTGTAGCATGTTGTAAAGGTTGTTGTTTAGTATTTGAATTTTTATCTTTAGATTGTGATTGTGATTGTTGTTGTTGTGTTGATGATGGTGGTGGTGATTGAGTTGAAGTTGATTGAGGTTTTGATTTTGGTTTTGATTTTGTAACAGGTGTAGTTGTAGTTGGAGAAGTTGTTGATGGTGATGAAATAACAGCATCTGCCCAGCTTCTTGGTGGTGCTTTAACAGGTTTTGATTCTTCAGATTGTTTTGAGGATTCTTCAGGTTTGGAAGATTCTTCTTTTGAAGAAGGTTCTTCTTTGTCTTCTTCTTTGTCTTCTTTTTGAGCTTCTTCTTTTTCATCAGTTTTAACATTTGAATCACCATTGACTTGTTCTTTTGGTTTTTCGGTTTCAATTGGTGTTTCATCTGAAGTTTCAGTTGGTTTTTCAACTGGAGTTTCCACAATTTTTTCTTCTTTAGTTGATTCTTCTTTAATTTGACCATTAGCTTCAGTAATTGTAATTGAAGCATCTTCAGTAACATTTGAAGTTGATGGTTCTTCAGCTTGAATTGATCCATTTAAAGTTGGGATTGAATTTTGAATTTCATCTTCATTATTAATTTGATTTAATTCAAAATCATCATCAGGAATTAATCTAAAAATATCATTACTAATATCATAAGTTTTTTCCACTTTACCAGGTACAAGAACAAAAGTTTGAGTGAATCTATAAACTGGACTTTCATCAGTTAAAGCTAATTCACCAATAATTGAAATTAAAATTGAATTATTTAAATTAATTGATTGAGAATCAATACTTGAAACTCTAACTTTACAATTTTTAATATTTGAATTTGAATAAAATTTTTCAATTTCCAATTTATTTGTAAATTGTTCAGTTTCAATTGATTTATTAATAGTTTCATGATCATCATTATTTGAAGGAATCTTGGAATGAGTTAAATTAGCATCATCTGTATAAATTTGAAATAATTTAGTTGGATTTTCATGTAAACTTTGATAATAGAAATGAACAAAAGAGTAAGTGACAGCTTCAGTGCTTGATTGTGACATTATTGGTTATTTTTATTGGTTATTTTATTATGGGATTGAAATGAATGGCAAATGATTAATTTGAATATAATGCTCTTTAATTAATGCAGCGGTTAAATTAAAACTAAAACCAAAACGTAACAAAGAAAACCAGAAAAGGAACTAAAACTTTGGGATTGTGAAAAATGCAGTCTAATTGGCTTAGATTGTGAATATTCTCAATGAAAATGGATTGAGTTGTTTTATCGTTCCTTATTAAAATTAAAATGGATTTCAATTTACTTTTATAATTTCAAAAATCAACTCATGTTTTTTCTTAAATCGTCAATTGGAAAAAATTTGGAAAAACTTATTCGCGAATTATTTCCAAATAATATAAATTGATCAAATTTTCAACTTTTCATCATTTTCAAACTTCAAACTAAGTGTTTTACATGATAATCACTATCTTTGTTTCTGATTTTAAATATGTCTCCAAAACTAAACTTGGTGAAGCAAAGATTTTTATTATGATTGTCTTTGAATTTATCGCATATATCTTTTAAAAAGTGTGGGATTTCGTCATGGAATCGAAACTTTATACTTGTTTAAAGAGTTAACTATTCAGTATGATTCTACTAAGTATACTAATTCATATATACAAAACATTCTAAAAGATCAAGTCTAGTTTATTACTGAAGAATATTTAGTATGACATCTTTGATTCTTTTGAATATATAATCTTTTTTGGAATTGCTGGTTATATCCATTGTAGTATTTATATCGATAACTCTGACCTACAATTCAATATGAAAACAAATTTCATTCCATTTCAATCTAAATGATGATTAAATTAACCAATAAACAAGTTATAATATATTCATAAATCATGGATTGTTCTACTTAATCCTTGTGGTGTTTGAGCTCCAGATGGTAATTGTTGATTTGGATTCCCAGTTATTATTGATGTATTTGTAGAATTATTATTATTATTATTATTATTATTATTTAATAAAAATTGTGCTTCATTTGATAAACCATGAATTAATCCATTAAATTTTGATAAATCATTAAATTTATTTTTCAATTCAATAAATGTTAAATTTGTTAATAAAGCTTGACCACCTGTACTTACAAATATATTTAATCTTGGTATATTTAATTCATCAGCTAAATTTTCTAAACTTAATTTTGGATTTGAATCTTTTGAATTTATAATTTTTGATAAAATTTTTAAATCAAATAAATTTGGGAAAAAAATTTGAATTTTATTTATAAATTCATCTTCAGTATTTGGCATATCATTATTTGTTAATAAAGAAATTAAAAATCCAAAATCATAACCTGAATGGAAACTTGTCCAATGAACATTTTTCAATAAAACTAAACCTGAACTTGTTAATAATTCAGCAAATTCAAATTGATCAATCCCATTTGATAAATGTTGATTAAAATCAATTCCAGTTTTAATTAATGATTCATAAGCTTCATTTGAAATCATTTCACTATTTAAATCAAATTTAAAATTAAATTGCCATGTACTATAAATATTATCAGGTTTTTTACCATTAACATCACTTAAACTAATACCAAATTGAATTAAATTTAATAAATCAGTATTTGTTCTCAGGGTTTGATAATGATAATCATTTGTTGAAGTGAAAACACCAATTGGTCTCGCTAATATACCTGGGAATTCTGTACTAAATGAAACATAATTATATTGAGTAATTAATTGACGAATAATTGCAAATTCTTGATGGAAATTTTCTTTCCAAACTTCTTTAACTGTGGTTACAGGAAATGGCATAGTTGAACCAACACTACCACCAACATTAGCATTGTTTCCAATTATTGAACCAATTGGTCCACCAAGTTGTTGATGTTGTTGTACTTGAGCTTGTTGTTGAACTTGTTGTGCTTGTTGTTGTTGAGCTTGTTGTTGCTGTAATTGTTGGACTTGTTGTTGTTGTTGTAATTGCTGAGCCTGGGCTTGTAAGTGGGCTTGTACTTGAGCTTGTTGTTGTTGAGCTTGTTGTTGTTGTTGTTGAACTGATAATGGGTTTAAATTTCTTTGATTAATCTGTGGCGAGAATGATAATTGTTGTAATTGATTTAATTTTTGTAACTGGGCAGATTGATTCAAATCATTCTGCATATAAGGGAAACTCATGATTTATTGGGATCTTATGAATTTAATTATAATAGAATGAATGTACATATATAAATCTAATAATCTTGTATTTTTGATATTGTTCAAAGTAATTCTCAGTTGACCATGAAAAAAACCAATCGCGAAATTATCATTAAAATAAAGTCATGTGAAATACTGTATAGTCATGTGACATTTACTTGTCAAAGCCCTAATTCATAAAATTTAAAATTTAACTTGTACTTTGAAGATCTAATTTAGTTTGTCTTAGTATTTGGTATTGGGTATTAATTATTACATGTATGATTGATTTATAGATTGTATAGATTTGATTGTTACACATACCTTTCTTTTCAATAGTTATATAGCTGATCTCATACAATATCTCGGACTTTTAAAGGTGAACTCCCAGTTAATCAACATGAAATCAACAACGTATCGGCGCTTGTGCGCTTGTTCCCTTATTAGAAACTCTGTGCGCTTTGTTCATAGATAACCAAGTAACCGGTTGGTTCAAAATGAACAAACAATTGTATTTATTTAAACGTGGTTGAACAATGAATCCAACAAGTGTACTACCAACTTGACAATCCATTCAAATCAATCTCTTATCAGTAACAAATATCTTCAAAGTTAACGACATTCAATTGCTTTCCATCTTGACGTAATTGATTCTTAGTTCTACCAATCAGAAAAAAAAAAAGATTCTTAAAAACTCCGAGATTCTATAATCCTCTATAAAGCCTTATTTTGCCACAAAATTTCATCTCTTGAATTGTTTTATACTCAATTAAATATCAATTCATTAATATATATACAATAATGACTGTCTCTGTTAATTATCCAGAAGAATTTAAAGGTTTTGCCATTACAGATCCAAAAGATTGGGCATCACCAAAATTAACTTCAATTCAACCAAAAATTTTTGGACCAAATGATGTTGATATTGAAATTGAAGCTTGTGGTATTTGTGCAAGTGAATTATTTACTTTAAAAAATGAATGGTCTCATGATGAATTAGCATGTTTAAGTTCAACTTATGGACCAAAATGTCAAATTGTTGGTCATGAAGTTGTTGGTAAAGTTGTTAAAATTGGTTCCGAATGTAAAACTGATGTTAAATTAGGTCAAAGAGTTGGTTTAGGTGCTCAAGCTTCATGTTGTGCTAAAGAAGATTGTTCAAGATGTAATAGTGGTAATGAACAATATTGTCCACAAAGTGTTGGTACATATGCTTCACGTTATCCAGATGGTTATGTTTCTCAAGGTGGTTATGCTTCACATGTTAGAGCTCATGAACAATTAGTTTTCCCAATTCCAGATGGTATTGAATCTCACCTGGTTGCACCATTACAATGTGGTGGGTTAACTGTTTACTCACCAATTAAAAGAGGTATTCAAGATATTTTGGATGCTGGTAAAGAACAACCAAAAGTTGGTATTATTGGTCTTGGTGGTCTTGGTCATATGGCTGTTATGATTTCCAAAGCATTAGGTGCAGAAGTTACCACATTTTCAAGATCAAATGCTAAAAAAGATGATGCTTTTAAGATGGGTACTGATAAATTTATTGCCACTGGTGAAGATAAAGATTGGGAATCAAAAAATTGGGATCAATTTCATTTAATTTTAAATTGTGCATCAGGTACAAGTGCAGTTGATTTAGATAAATTATTGAAAACTTTAAAAGTTAATAGATCTTTCATTAATGTTGGTTTACCTCATGTTGATGAAAAATTTGAAATTTCTCCTTTTACTTTTTTCAAAAATGGTTCAACAATTGGTTCAAGTTGTTTAGGTTCAAGAGCTGAAGCTATTGAATTATTTGAATTAGCTGCTAAACATAATATTAAACCATGGGTTGAAACAATTAAAATTGGTGAAGAAGGTGTTCATGAAGGTTTAACAAGATTAGATCAAGGTGATGTTAAATATAGATTTACTTTAGTTGGATTTAATGAATATTTTGGAACTGGTAAATAGATTACATATTTTTAAAGGTGTTATAGATTAATCCCATGATAGAGATGATTTTAGAATTGTTTGTTTGTTATGTGTTCTGTGTATTTATAATCACATGTAAATGAGGCAATGCATTTATAACTCCTATTCATATCGTACTTTGTTCATCTTGCATTGTTTAGCCCTAAATTAGTACATTATAACTTATGAGTTCTGAGTTCTGAGTATGAATATGAAGAATCAATATTAGTTATATTTATATAGTACATCAATGCTTGTAAACCATGGATAAATCATCTTGTATAACTCAATGATTTAGATCTGTGGTAAAATTTTCTTAGTTATACAGTAACCTCATTTAATTCATACCGGTTATACAACATTCGCATAAACTTCGGTTATTAAAAGATTCAATTGAACCAATTGAGCCATATGGTCATGACTTGATACACAACATAACGTCATAAGTATAACAAATAAATTCACATGGTTTCTCCTATCTTGTGACAAACAACTACTAGTATTATTTGTTATTGGTTAAATTAGTTTATTTACTTTTTAATTCCTGTGGGATTATAGAATAGGGGGATCAACAGTTTTAGTTTTTCACATGTGATTGTTTCTATGTGACAAAATGGAGTACACCATCAATAGTTAAGTGTCAAGTGTGAAGTGTGAAGTGTATCGACGGTATAATAGATATAGACTATGTTATACAATTTACACCCATTATCACATGTTACTTACTAGTAGTATTACCACTCACTTACTTCTCACTTACTTGTGTATTTCTAGATCTGTTTGTTTCCCGATTAAATAATATTAGATCCAAGAATTCAATTCCCCTTTGAACCAACACATTGTAAACTTTAACTCAAATTTACAATATAGGGGAAATAATAATATGAATTCAAACATGTGAAAGAAAATTAGCCGCTGTGGTGCTGTGATTGAATATTAATATAAATATCAGTGGCAATTCCCATTCTTTTCTATACTTTCTATTTCTTTCTTCACCCATCAAAGAGTAATATCAAATCAGTGATAATACTCATTAACAATCTTTCAAAGTGTTTTCCAATCTTTTGGCTTCAAAACACCACCCTTATAACTGCAAACGTACCGGTAGCTCAGGTCTGGCACATAGAATCTATCATTAATTAACAACAATCAACAACAATGGTCTCAATTAAAGTCACTAATGATAAAGTTAAATACAACAGTGATAACACTGTTTTAACTTCTTCATATACTTATCAAAATTCAATTGTTGAACAAAAAGGTGATATCTACAATGTTAAACCATTCACTAGAGAATATGAATTTAATGTTGATTTAAAAGTTCCAAAAACTGGGTTATTATTAGTCGGTTTAGGTGGTAATAATGGTACTACTTTTGTTTCTGCAATTGAAGCAAATAAACAAAAAATTATTTTTAATAATAAAGAAGGTGAAGTTAAATCAAATTATTTTGGTTCTGTTACTCAAGCTTCAACTGTTAAAATTGGTATTGATGAATCTGGTAAAGATGTTTATGTTCCTTTTAATTCAATTTTACCATTTGTTAATCCAAATGATTTAATTGTTAGTGGTTGGGATATTAATGGTGCAAATTTAAAAGATGCAGCCAAAAGAGCTCAAGTCTTGGAATATGATTTACAATCTAAATTAGGTTCAACTTTATCCCAATATTCACCATTAAAATCTATTTATTATCCAGATTTTATTGCTGCTAATCAAGAAGATAGAGCTGATAATATTTTTAACATTGATTCAAATGGTAAAATTGATCAATCAAATAAATGGGATCATGTTGAAACAATTAGATCTGATATTAAAAAATTCCAATCTGATAATAAATTAGATAAAGTTATTGTTTTATGGACTGCAAATACTGAACGTTATTCTCAAATTATTGATGGTGTTAATGATACAAGTGATAATTTAATTTCTTCAATTAAATCAGGTCATAAAGAAGTTAGTCCTTCAACAATTTTCGCTGTTGCTTCAATTTTGGAAAATGTTGCATTTATTAATGGTTCTCCTCAAAATACTTTTGTTCCAGGTGTTGTTGAATTAGCTGAAAAAGAAGGTTCTTTCATTGGTGGTGATGATTTTAAATCTGGTCAAACTAAATTAAAATCTGTTTTGGCTCAATATTTAGTTGATGCTGGTATTAAACCTTTATCAATTGCTTCATATAATCATTTAGGTAATAATGATGGGTTTAATTTAAGTTCAAATGAACAATTTAAATCAAAAGAAATTTCAAAAGGTTCAGTTATTGATGATATTATTGAATCAAATTCAATCTTATATAACAAGGAATTAGGTGATAAAGTTGATCATACAATTGTTATTAAATATTTAAAAGCTGTTGGTGATTCCAAGATTGCAATGGATGAATATTATTCTGAATTAATGCTTGGTGGTCATAATAGAATTTCAATTTCAAATGTTTGTGAAGATTCTCTCTTGGCAACTCCATTAATTATTGATTTAGTTATTGCAACTGAATTTTTAACAAGAGTTTCTTATAAACCTTTAGGTTCAAATGATTCTGCAAAATCATTATATCCAATCTTGGGTTATTTAAGTTATTGGTTAAAAGCTCCATTAACAAGAAAAGGTTTCCAAACTATTAATGGATTAACTAAACAAAAACAAGGTTTAGAAAATTTCTTAAAAGCTTTAGTTGGTATTCCAATTTCTGATGAATTAAGATTTGAAGAAAGATTATAATCTTTTTAATCTTTTGATCTTTTGATCTAACTGACTTGGTATTTTTTTATTTCCCTTTTTACTTATCCTTTTTAACTCAAACTAAGTCTTATTTTGTGTGTCCAGAAAATACAGAATTTTACAATTCTTAATCAAATGTAGTATGATCTTCATTATATATACTTTTAAATTCTATATACATAATGTGGAGATTTATCACCCATTTTAAAAAATCCTTCATCTGTATAATCATCAAATTTCCCCATTTTCAAATCTTTTAATCTTTTTTTATTGATATAATTATATGAAATAATTAAACAACTACAACTAATTAATCCCATAATTGCAAATCCTAATTCAAGACTATGACCAAGAGTATAATTTGTACCTTTATAAAAATTTGAAGCAAATGCACCACCAAAATTTCCAATCCCAATATGAATTGCAACACCAATTGCTCTCTTCTTGGAATTTGCTAAATTATTTGATAACCATGCTAAAATACCTGGAAATGCACTATATAAACCTAAAATGGCAACATAAACACCTCCATAAATAACTTTTGGTTTCCCTGTTTCTTCTCCAACGATTGCCATTGTAAAACCCACAATAACTAATATAAGATTAATCATTATAAATGGTGATCTTTTCCCTAATTTATCTGCGAAAAAAGCTTGAATCACTGATGATATTGATGCAGTTACATAAATTGGTACAGTCATTAATTGAGCATGTGCTGTACTATAACCTAATGCTTTAACAACAGTTGGTAAAAATAATGATATACCATAAGTTGGTGAAATAATTCCATAATATAATAATAAATGTAAATAAATTTGAAAATCCATAAATGCAATTTTTAAATTTTTCCATAAATTATAATCATTTGAATCATTAAATTTATTAAAATTTGGTTTCCTAGTTTGTAAATCTTCATTGTTATCTTTAACAGTATTATTATCATTTGATAATCTCCATAGGACAAATTTTTTCTCTCTTTCATTTAAAAATTTAACCTTTTCTGGAAAATCTGGAAATGTAAATAATGCAATAGCTGCTACAACAATTGTTAATAATCCTTCCAATATGAAAATCCATCTCCAACCTCTATAACCACCAACTCCACTCATATGAGCAATACCAAATGCTAAAATCCCACTGAAAGCACCTGCAACTGAAGCAGCACCATAAAAAATTGCTTGTCTTAATTGCATTTCACCTTTACAATAAAACATACTTAATTGGAAACTTATAGCAGGGAACAAACCAGCTTCTGTAATACCCAAGAATAATCTTGTTGCAAATAAACCTTGAAAATTTTGAACAATACCCATTAATGTCATTACAATACCCCAAGAAATCATTATTGAACCTAAAAAAATTCTTGGTTTACCAATTTTTTTAAATAACATATTTGATGGAACTTCAAATAATGAATAAGTTATGAAAAAAATTGTAAGGCATAAATTATATTGATCTGGTGAAAGATCAAGATCCTCGATTAATCCTTCAATTTTTGCATTACCAATATTACCACGATCTAAAAATGCTAATAAATATAAAGCTGAAGCTAATGGTAAAATATTCCAATCCATTTTTCTTAATATTTTAGATTCATCTAAATCACTAAAATCATCATCTTCAAATTTTGTTTCATCTTGATTATTTTGAATTGAAGTATTGCTATTATCACTTATATCTTCAATAAATTGAGCAGTTGGTTTTTCATCAATTGACATATTGTTGGTATGTATAGTTTAAAGATTGACTAGTACTATCAAAATGTTGAACAATAACTAGTGTTACATCCTTTATTATATATTTATATTCAAATGTTAAACTCCATAATGTCTAGATTCAGTATAATGCTCAACTAAACCATAATTCCTGAAACTTTTCAAATTACCCCAGATTTCAACCCCGAGTTTATAAACGTTGAAAACGATGATGTTCTCGATTCAATGATCTTACGGAGAATAAATTTAAAATAATAATGGAATCTAATCATAAATAAGACATTTGATTTAAAATCCAACAATTAATTTGGCTTGTCTTTCAAGTAAATTTGAGATAATTATCATTTACATCTGTATACCCCAGATTTATTACTTATATGATCAAAGTGATAATTGCTCAGCTTTATTACTTAATATAAAATTTATTTTTTGGACAACGTCGTAATATCCGCGAATTACCTAATTTTACCATTATTATCCGAATTTGGAAATTTTGTTGAAATTGAATTAATTAATAACACTCCATTATATGCTTGAAAAACATTGAGCTTTTCATATAATATTCAAAATGTCTTAAGGTTTTCAGTTCTTTAATTATTTCTGCTAATTTCCAAGTTTGATCAAATTTTGGAATTTTTGAAAAGATTTAATTTAAATGTAAAATTAAAAATATTGTGACACTCTTTTTGAAAATCCTAAAAAGTTGAAGGTAAAAAATGGCAGTTTTAAGATAATTCAATAAAACCTTGATTACTCAATGATATATAAAAGATTTTTAAGCTGCAAATAACTTACTTTGACTTTTTTACATAAAATAATTAAAACTAATTGTTAATTCCATCGCTTATACAATCATCGGAACACCAAACCCGAAATTATCTCCGTCTCCCGAACTAAAATTAATTATGAGTGTACAATTAGGTATTGGTAATTGAAAGTATTCTTTGAATAACGTTGAAGTCTACATTTTCCAGTAGTAAATTGATGATGAATTATTAAATAATTTTAAACTTCTATTGTATATTTATATTATCATTTCACATTGTGTCAAATCCGATGAAGCCTAAATTACTAGTGTGTAATTTTGAGCGCGCTCGGCTAAATATATTGTACTGATACGAAAAAAAATATCAGCATATGATAATCAGAATGTTAAAATATTTACCTTTTACCTTTTACTATTTGAACCAACTCAAAGCCATCAAAAGAGATTGACTCAGTGTCACAAGAGAGCGCTACAATATATACATTATAGAGCCATGCCTGAACCGTCTGGGTATGAACAGTTAAATACGGCGGAAGAAGAACTGCTGGGGACAAGTCCTGAGGAACAATGGTTATTTGAAGATGATGAAGGGAATCAAAATCAATTATATACAAATGCATTACCTTTGGCCAAAAGAGTTATACGGTCAAGCCCCGTATCAAGAAGTGCACCAGCTGCTATTAGACATTCTGTTTATCCAAGATATCATGACAATGATGATAATGATAATGATGAAGAAAATCAATTATTGGACCCTTTCACTGATTCTGCTGGTATAAGTGATTCACCAGGTGTTTTTTCAAATTATCAAATATCATCTGAGCCAATACGAAGAAGATCAAAAAGATCAGGTTCTATCATGTCAATGAAAACTTTAAATGATACAGTTTCAAAATTAACAAATTCATTTGCTAAATGGACCCTTAAATCAAGACCTATCGAGGGTATACCCAATGAAATTCAATATTCAGTTTTCAAACCACCTTTGAATATAGAACCTTTAAAAGAAATACCAAGTGAAGGTTTCATAAATATTGGTGATCATACAAAATCACAATTTGATAAAATTGTTGATAATGCACTTGTGGCTATTGAACAAGGTATAAAACCTAAAAGAATCGCCGCAGGATCATCTGGAAGTTATTTCATTTATAATACTAGCGGTAATATAGTTGGTGTTTTCAAACCAAAAGATGAAGAACCTTATGGTCCAATATCACCAAAATGGACAAAATGGTTACATAGAAATTTATTCCCATGTTTTTTTGGAAGAAGTTGTCTTATACCTAATTTAGGTTATATTTGTGAAACTGCTGCTAGTTTATTAGATAAACAATTACAAACAAATATTGTTCCATTTACAGATACGGTTTATATATCAAGTGATTCATTTTATTATTCATTTTGGGATAGACAATCTAAAAAACCATTAAATCCTAAAATTGGTTCTTTTCAATTATTTTTAAATGGTTATCAAGAAGCTGATAAATTTTTAAATAAATATCCATTACCTAGTACAGGTTCATGGTCATTACCATCATTTGATAATGGGAATGGATTTTTCCCAAGATTTAAAGATGATGATGAACAAATTGCAAAAGATAATAATGATAATATAGATTTAGAACAACCTCCAGTTTTTAAATGGACTCAACCTGTTATAGAACAATTTAGAGAAGAATTAGAAAAATTAGTGATTTTAGATTATATTATGAGAAATACAGATAGAGGTTTAGATAATTGGATGATTAATTTAGATTGGGAAACTAAGGAAAATGGATCTAAACATCCTAAACTTAAAATTGGAGCTATTGATTCTGGTCTTTCATGGCCTTGGAAACACCCAGATGAATGGAGATCTTATCCATTTGGTTGGTTATTTTTACCAGTTAGTATAATTGGTCAACCATTTTCAGAAAAAACAAGACAACATTTCCTACCTTTATTAACTTCAACAATTTGGTGGGAAGAATCTGCACTTTTATTTAGACAACTTTTCGCTCGTGATGATGATTTTAAAGAAAGAATGTGGAGAAAACAATGGGCTGTTATGAAAGGTCAAGCTTTTAATGTTGTTGAAACTCTTAAAGATCCTACACAGGGCCCATTAGAACTTGCAAGAAAAACAAGAATCTTGGTACATGATGAAGAAATGGAAGTCCCAGTTCATGTTCCAATTTCAATAATGTCAAATGCAATTGAAACTCCAATTAATAATAAAGTGACTAATAAGAATAATAAGCAAAAATTAGGAAACTCTTTAGAACCTATACAAGAAGATTCATTTACAGATTCAAATGAACAAGCAACATCACCAGTATCTTTACAAAACAATTGGAATGATTTATTAAATGGTGATATAAATGAATCAACATATCAAAATTCACTTTCACCATCAAGTCATCAAAAAAATCAAAATTCCACTGAATCAGCTTTAGAAGATGGTTTAACATTTGCAGAAGGTTCGATGGCTACAAAGCAAGTTATTATAGAAAGATTACAAATGGTAACTTCTAAACCACCGGTATTTACTTGGTGTTGATATAGATTACGAATAATATATTTAATTCTATCATGTAATCAACAGTGTGCTTCAGTAATTTATTTCCGAAGGAATTAAAATCTTCAAAAATTGAGAGTTTAATAGTATGGCGATTTTAAAAACAAAGTAGACACCACCAGTTTACAATCCAGATTATAGCATAATACTACACACACCATTGACTGGAAGATATCAAGATAACAACTAACTACGTGCATCATGAAAGACAGAAAAACTACTGCCCTAATCACTGGTGATTTATCAAATACTATCGGATGGTTCTCTAACTGAATAATATGGTGAACTGGGGTTTCGGCGATCCACACTGTACCTTATAAGTTATTACCAATTAAAAACGTTAGGAAGACTTATATCGTTTACAACTAACTGTTCAGAAAACGGACGATGAAGTTCCAAGGTCCAAGGTTCTTGATTCTTGATTATGGAGTTAAAAAATCAAGATCCAACTGCTGCTAATGTGGAACAGTCTATACCGGTAATCCTTAATGAGAGCTTGGAGCATTTCATTTTATTGTACTCGCTATACTCGCTAAGGTAAGAACGGTCTTGTTCAATGTCAATGTCAGGTCTCGAACCAGCATAGGCTCAATAGTAGCTTTACATGTGAATATACTTCATCTAATATTAATTCAAGTTTACCAGTTCACAAATGAATTTTGCTTATATACTATTGGGGCTCACCTAAAGATCTTAAGATTAAAGTACTACGTTGTTAACAAGAATACATGAATACATCCCATGCGGCAATGCAATTTGATTGGAACTGATTGTTTTACACATCGTACCATATAAAGAAATAGCTGCTGTTATTTATGCCTTTGTGTGGAAGTTTAGTTGTCCATTTCATCAAGAATAGGAGTTAGGAGTTGGTGAATGGAGATGTGTTGAGGTTTCATGATGAATATTCATTTATGATGTATTCCGAGATTTCAAAAACTTTATATTTATGACTTTATGGGCACCGTTTAACAATAAGAGCAAGAATCAAAATGACAAAATGGCAGAAGGTACAAATCATCTTATTATTGTTAATGCGCTTAATTATACTGGTGCTGAGATCAAAACTTTATATGTCAAATTGAGTGGCCCTCAACAATGTTTTTATCGCATCAATTATACCATTAAGCGCATAAGCCATATGAATCTCCAATAAAAACTACAATATTAGAGGAAACAATTAGGTAAAGGTTTAGGTAAAAGGGGGCTATTGAATTGCTTTCAATAAAATTATAAAAGGAGATGAATTTCTACTCAATTGAACTAGAAATTTATTGATATATATTTTTTTGACTCATCAAATTGAAGATAAATTCTAGATCTATAATTAATTATCAAAATGGCCTCAACAATTCAAACTGTTACTGAACAAACTCAAACTTTAAACGTCTCTGGATCACATCCAATTAGACATGCATTAAGTGATGTTGTTAAAACTGATGATTGGAGTGATTTTGAATTCAAACCAATTCGTGAAGCTACTGTTTCAAGAGCTATGACAAGTCGTTATTTCAAAGATTTAGATAAACATGCTGTTTCAGATGTTGTTATTATTGGTGCTGGTTCCGCTGGTATTTCAGCTGCTTATACTATTGCTAAGAATAGACCAGATTTGAAAATTACCATTATTGAACAAAATGTTTCTCCAGGTGGTGGTGCTTGGTTAGGTGGTCAATTATTTAGTGCCATGATTATGAGAAAACCAGCACATTTATTCTTGGAAGAAGTTGGTGTTGAATATGAAGATGAAGGTGATTATGTTGTTGTTAAACATGCTGCTTTATTCACTTCAACTGTTTTATCAAAAGTTTTACAATTTCCAAATGTTAAATTATTTAATGCTACAGCTGTTGAAGATTTAGTTACAAGAAATGATCCAAAAACTGGTGAATTAACCGTTGCTGGTGTTGTTACAAATTGGACTTTAGTTTCATTACATCATGATACTCAATCATGTATGGATCCAAACGTTATTGAATTAACCGGTTATAAAAATGATGGTACTCGTGATGAAAGTGTTACTCATGGTATTGTTTTATCAACAACTGGTCATGATGGTCCAATGGGTGCTACAAGTGCTAAAAGAATTGCTTCAATTGATAAAACAAAATCTTTAGGTGGTATGAGAGCTTTATCAATGAATGAAAGTGAAGGTCGTTTAGTTAGACATTCTGGTAAATACGATGGTATTAATTCAATTCATTTTGCTGGTATGGAAGTTGCTGAACTTGATGGTTTAAACCGTATGGGTCCAACATTCGGTGCTATGGCTGTTTCTGGTATCAAAGCTGCTGAAGGTATCTTGAAACATTTTGCCTAAGAAGTTAGAACCCAAGTATGGAAGCAATTTGGTGGTTGATCCATCTGCAAATAACTTTCTTTAAGATTTCTTTATATGTTAATAATGTATGTTATGATTTTTGTCATTATGTAGATATTGAGGCCAAGGGACTTTTAGGCTTAAGATTTATATTCATGTTCAGGATATTCTAGGCCAGAATTATGTATTATCTACCTTAAAAATACAGCTTCTAACCTATCCAGGATCTTTCTGAATGCTTACTTATGTCAACATTTTATTCGCTATCCGTTATCTTTATAAGTGCATTTTTGAGATCAAGAAAAATTAAAAAAAAAAAAAATCAAATTGGCCTGATCAAAAAAAAAATTGATAAGCGAATAATGGACATACTACAATGAAAAACCGAAAACTTAGTCAACTGATTTAAAACTGATTAGAACTCACCTTTTGATTCTTTCTAAATCTCAAAAAGGTTCACCAGATTCAAGGTTTATTTGCTACTGTCTTTTCATTTGCTATTCATTATACCACAGAATATTCTCTCAAAAGATCAATAGTTGACTCATGCCATTAGAACCAGCCAAAAGCATACTTTCAATACAGTCTCATGTTGTTCACGGTTACGTGGGTAATAAAGCAGCTACATTCCCACTACAATGTCAAGGATGGGATGTTGATGTTTTGAACACTGTTAATTTCTCAAACCATACAGGTTATGGCTCTGTGAGAGGTACCAAAGCTTCATCTGATGATATACAAGCTATATATGATGGGTTGAAAACTATAAATTGTAAATATGATGCATTACTTACTGGATATATCCCAGGTGATCAAGCATTGGAAGCTATAGGTGAAATAGGGCGTGATTTAAAACAGTCAAACCCAGATTCAATATGGTTATTAGATCCTGTTATGGGAGATGAAGGCCAACTTTATGTTAGTGAAACCGTTATACCAGCGTATAAAAAAATATTAATCAAAGGTGGTGTTGATGTAATTACACCAAATCAATTTGAAGCTGAATTATTAGTTGGATATAAAATTGAATCAAAAGACACACTACGTAAAGCTCTCAAAGAGTTACATAATAAATATGATGTTAAAAATGTTGCTATAACATCTTTTAAATTGGAAGAAGGCTCAAATATATTGGCTGTTGCATCATCAAAACATAAAGGTATAATAACAAGTTCATTATTTGAAATACCATTAATAGAGTCTTATTTCACCGGGGTTGGTGATTTATTCTCTTCATTGTTAATAGATAGAATATTCAGATACACAAGAGATATTAAAGATCAATATTATTTAGAAACTGCAGTGAATCAAGTTCTTACAATCATGGCTCAAGTGTTGAAAACCACTACAGAAGCTGCTGAAAAGGCACTGGGTCAAGCACCAAAGTCCAAGATGGGAGCTGCATCGATCATGAAAGAATGTGAATTGAAACTGATAGAGTGTCGTGATATTTATGAGCATACAGAACAAAAGTTTAAGGCATTTGCATTATAATAAAAGTACAATAAAGTGTAATAAAAGTGTAATAATTTGACATTATTGTAGTTTTCCATTTCCGAGGTGAGTCATCATGTGCTTTTGCACAACGAGAAAGTCCGAAATCCGGTCCATAATTAACTCATAAAGTGAAAAATGACATAAACAGATAATCAAATAAATACAAAAAGTTACTCACATTCTTCAATTATTCAAGAGAAAGTGACGGATCACAGATCATAACACTGGTTTAAAGTACATTCAAACAAAGTTCATTCTGTTTTATCTTAAAATCCAATAATCAGAACTTCAAAGTGTTTTAAATAATTCAAATCACACACACGACACAATAGGTGATGACTTCCAAAAATGCACTAGATGACAACCCTTTAGTGGAGCATACAAGACGTTTACCTTTAAAAAATTCATTACCAACTAGAAAATCATATTCGCCAAGTCCTCAAAGATCTATAAGTGAACTCAATACAAATATAACTACAGAAGATGATGAATGTATACCAAAATTAATTCATAGATGGAATCATAAATATTCCATATTATCCACAATAGCATTTCCAAATTCAGGTTTGTTATTTTGTGGTACACAAGATCATCAAATTTTAGTATTAGATATGGTAACTTTTGAGAAAAAACAAAGTTTAATTGGTCATACTGGTTCTGTCTTATGTTTAACTAAATCTGCTGATGAAAAATATTTATTTTCTGGGGGTTCAGATTCCTTAGTTAAAGTTTGGGATGTTACACAAATGAAAGAAACTCATACTATTTATTCATTAGTCGATATAGGTGATATCTTTAGTTTAGCATGGTCAAGTTCATTAAATACAATTTATTTTGGTGCTCAAAATGCATCAATTTTATTTGTTCATCTTTTACAAAGTATACCCAAAGATGATCCAAGTGGATTACCATCACAAAGATTTGACAAGTTTTTCGATTCTAAAGGTCCAACAGGTGATGTTCATCCATTATCACATAGAAAGAACAATGGTGAATTAAAATCACGTTTAATTGAAATTCCATCTTCAAATATTATTCCATATGCTCATAATGGATTTGTTTATTCAATGGAAATTAATGATCGTACATTGATAACAGGTGGTGGTGATGGTGAAGTCAAAATATGGGATTTAAATTCCAGAGGATTAACTCTAGTGAAATCATTAGATAATGATGAAAGTGTTTTATCTTTAACAAGAAATGAATCATTTCTTTATTGTGGGTTATCAGATGGTCAATTGAAAGTTTGGGATTTGAATACATATCAACAAATAAGATCTATAGGAAGTGATACAAATGCAATTATGTCCATTGCTGCAACTTCGTCATGTATTTATAAAGGTACTTCAAATGGTGTCATTAAATGGAAATTTGGCAAAGAATGTAAAGAATTATGGGATGCTCATCAAGGTTCTGTTTTATCATCTGAGATTTGTTATAGGAAGGGGAAAGCACTTTTAATTACTGGTGGTAATGATGCATCCGTTGCCATATGGGAAATTCCTACTGATGATAATGGGCCTTTAAGAAGAGCTTCAATTGCAGCAGTTGATAACGATTCATTATTGAAAACTTTAGGTCAGATTGTTTCATTTAAAACTGTTTCCAAGAAACCAGAATATTTTATTGATGAATCACGTCGTTGTGCTGCATTTTTAACAAAATTATTTAATCAATTTGGTGCAGATTCTGAAATAATACCTGTGGAAAATGGTAATCCTATAGTTTATGGTTGTTTTAAAGGTAAAGAATCCAATAAAAAGATTCCAAGAATCTTATGGTATGGTCATTATGATGTTATTGAAGCAGATGATACCAGTGCTTGGAATTATGATCCTTTTAAAATTACAGCTACAGATGGTTATCTTTATGGTAGAGGTGTTAGTGATAATAAAGGTCCAATATTAGCTGCTATATATGCAGTTGCTGAATTGTTACAGACTGGTGATTTAAATGCTGATATTGTATTCTTGATTGAAGGTGAAGAAGAATGTGGTTCATTTGGATTCCAAGATGCAGTTCAAAGAAATCATGAGATTATTGGTGATATTGATTGGGTGTTATTAAGTAATTCCTATTGGTTGGATGAAAACATTCCATGTTTAAATTATGGATTAAGAGGTGTTATAAGTGCATCTGTGGAAATTAATAGTGATAAACCTGATAGACATTCAGGTGTTGATGGTGGTGTCTCTAGAGAACCTACTATTGATTTGGTGAATCTTTTATCAACTTTAACTACTAAGAATGGTACAGTTCAAATACCAAATTTCTATGAACCAATTCAACAACAATTAACACCAGAAGAACAAAGATTATATAAAGAAATCACCACTAAAGCTGATATAAATATTAGCAGAGAAACACTTTTGGCTAAATGGAAATATCCATCATTATCTATTCATAAAATTGAAGTTTCAGGTCCAAATAATAATACAGTCATTCCAAGATCTAGTAAAGCTTCAGTATCAATTCGTATTGTTCCAGAACAAAACGTTGAAGAGATTAAAACATCATTCATAAATTATTTAGAAAGTTCATTTAAAGATTTTGATTCAGATAATCAATTAAAGATTAAAATTGTTCATGAATCAGAACCTTGGTTAGGTGATCCAACAAATTCAGCATTCAAAATTCTAAGTAAAGCAGTTTCAGAAGAATGGGGTATTGAACCATTATACATTAGAGAAGGTGGTTCTATTCCATCAGTTAGATTTTTGGAAAAAATTTGTAAAGCACCAGCTGCACAAATTCCATGTGGTCAATCAACAGATAATGCACATCTTAATAATGAAAAGCTCCGTGTTACTAATTTATATGCTCTTCGCAGAATTTTGAAAAAAGCATTTAAAGAACTTCCAAGCAGAAGCACATTAGCATGATCATAATATTTTTAAAGCACTTGACTGTGTGATATATTTATAATTTTAAAGAGTTTTTTTCTACATCGCATCAATTAATTGTATAGAGTTTTATTGCATATTCATGAGTTATTATAGTTTTATAGTAGTTATATGTGCGCGAATTTTGACATGACTATATGTCAAAATAAGATAAGATCAACAAGATTTAAGCAATTAAGTGTCAGATCGATTATAGCATTGAAAGAGATCAGAAATGAGCCAACAATTGTCACTGCTTGATCTTGGATCTGATATCATTGAGTCTGAAGTCATTCCTCATTTGTCACCAGAAGACATCCAGTCTTTAAAATTGACCTCAAAGTCCTTAAATGAATTGGTGGCGCGTTCATCAGTTGTATGGCATGAGCTTTATAAAAAAACATTTGGAACCAAACCAACAGCATTTTCACTAAACAAATGGCCTGATTTATATTCATTGAGAGCTAAGGGTAAATTATACACTTGGGGTGCTATGAGTAGTGGGAGGTTGGGTTTATCAAGTCAAGATGTTCCAGCAAACAATATAGATAGACAAGGGTTTTCAGCAGGTGTTGTAAAACCAACTCAAGTCCCAGGTATTGATGATGTATTGGCTGATGTTTCAGCAGGTGGTTTCAGTTTCCAAATACTTACTGGTAAAGGTGAGATATATTCAACAGGATCTTATCATGCTGGTCATTCATCAGGTCCTGGTCCAAATGAAAGTGATCATAATGAGTTTCAAGAACAAATGAGACTACAAGAACAGATCTTTATAACACCAATTAGAAGAGGTGGAAGAGTGATAAATCCATTAGTAGGAATGCCATTAGGAAATCCTAGACGTGTTCCAATATCTGAACCACAACCAATGCCTGGTGCATTCCCATCATCTCCATATCAAATTCCAGAACAAGTTGAAGTGGAAAACAAGTCAAAAATTGAAAATAGATTCTTGAAGAGGGAAACATCTGGTAATCTTGATGATACAAAATTTGTTAGTGTAAGTTCAGGTAGATCTCATTTCATAGCTCTTGATACATCAGGTAATTTATGGAGTTGGGATGGTGGTGAATATGGTGTTAAAATACGGTTTGAAGATAAGAATGGGATTAATTTAATTCAAAATGGACATGTTGTTTTAAAAGCTGCTGCTGGTTGGAGTTCAAGTGTTGCATATATTTATAATTATGGTCTTGTTTATTGGAAACAAAGAGATCCGTTGAAAAAAGATGATACCGATGCAAGGGCACATCATAGACTAATACCGAAAACTGGGGATATAAAAGGTTCTGAAAGAGTTGTTGATTTTTTCGCAGGTGATGAGTTTATTATTTATGTTACTGCTGAAGGTAAAGTTTATAGAAATGATATGATTGGTGAAGAATCAATATTATTAGAAAAATTTCATAATCATTTAAAGCTTAATGCAAACTCTTTAGCACCAAAATTTACAAGTTTAAGTGGGAATTTCAATCATTTTGCAGTGTTTTCCAATGAAGATATTGTATTGATAGGATCAAAAAACAGTGATGAACCTGAAATTATTGAAGAATTACAACATAAAGAATGTATAAGTTTAGCAGTTGGTGATTATCATTTTCTGGCATTATTGAAAGATGGTACTGTATTGTCTTGGGGATTAGAATCAAATAGTTGTGGATGTTTAGGTCTTGGTAAAGAAGAACCAAATTTTATATGGGAAAATAATTCAAGAAGAGTTCGTAAACCAACAAAGATTGATGTTGAAGGAAAAGTTGTTGCAATTGCAGCTGCAGGATGGCAATCAAGTGCAATAATTAGTGATGTATAAACTACAAATTCAATGTACAAAGTACCAGCTTCATTAATTCATAAGGTAATTATATATATATCATTTCAAATTTTTGGTTGCTAAATTAAGTCCAAATATTTGGCATGATGTTTAGCATGATCAGCAGTGAAAGAACTAATGAAATAATAAGAATGATCAAATCCATCAACTAAATTTAAGTTAACTTTACCTCCAAATTTTGTACCTTTAGAAGCTTCATAAAAGTTTTCTGGTAATAATTGATAATCTCTATAATAAAATGGATCACCTTTACCAACGTGAATTAGAATTTCTGGAGTTGGACCATCATATTTAGCTAATAATTCAGTTGGATCATATTTAGCCCAAGCAGATTTATCATCACCTAAATAAGCACCAAAATTTTTTTCACCCCATTGAGCTTTAATAGGATTTGAAATTGGTGAAAATGCAGAAACAGATTTATATTTACCAGGATTTTGTAAAAATCCAGATAAAGCACCATAACCACCCATTGAATGACCAGTAATTGAAACATTTTCAAAATTTAAATTTTCAAATTCATCTTGTAATAAAGGTTGAATTTCTTCATGAACATATGAATACATACGATAATTGTTTTTATATTTATCAGTTGTAGCATCAACATAGAAACCAGCACCAGTACCATGATCCCATGAATCATCTTCACCTTCAACATTTGCACCTCTTGGAGAAGTATCTGGGAAGACAATAGCAAAACCATATCTATCAGCATGTGGTTGCCAATAAGCTTTTTCTGAAGCATTGTTTGGAGTACAAGTTAAACCTGATAAATAGATCAAGACAGGAACAGTTTTTTTAGCTGATTTTTCATAAGTTTTTGGTAAATAAACATTTAAATCCATTTTAGTTTGTGTTTGCTTTGATTGATGTGATAATTTAAGCAATTTACCACCAAAAGTGGTGATTGTAGATTCTGTTTTGAAAACTGACATTGTGCTAAGAGATCAATTGAGGAAGTTTATCTATATTAAGAGATTCAATTGAGTATATTCAGTTGTGAAATCAAGAGTTCAATTGATTGAAATTAAGGGACTTTTCGTTTTCTTTTATACCCTTACACTCTCGGAACTCGCACTGTTGATGATTTTCATTGGTGCTTATCTCAGGGTACAAAAACGACGCAAAACACTGACTAAGTGGATTAAATTGGTAGAAATTAATATATTTAAATAGCAGAAATCCTAAACAATATACTGACATGATAATTATGGTTTCCTAGTAACAATTACGTTGTCAATCGAGTAATTTATCACCAAAATCACTTTGATGTTACCCAGACAACTTTTTGTGAATATGTGCTCGCTGCAAAATGGCTTAAAAGAGACAAATTATCCTGAAGTTGAAGGGAAAGTGTTAGCAATTTAAATAGGAATAAAAGTATTTAATAGTAGTTAATTAATCATTAATGTTCTTTAAGTTACATTCTTGGTTGTTGTACGTTGATCTACACAGAAATTTTGAAAAAGATCATATAAAATTCATATAATTTGATTCATTGATATTCTAAGAAGCAAAGCAGCATAATTTAAGCACATGTGTTAAGCTTATTTAGATTTCTTTAAACCTGAACCTAATGGTTTACCACCTTTTAATTGAGCAGCGGCAGCTTTTCTGGCAGCAGCATCAGCTTTTTGCTTTTCTTTGAATGCTTGTTCTTCTGGATCTAAATCATCTTGAGATTTCTTCTTTTGTTTTAAAGCTATGTGTATATTTGTCAGTTAAAAGCTCAAAGAAGCACACAAATACCTATGTGAATCAATATTTCACTTACGTTTTAATTTACCACCTTGACGACCTGACATTATGGAATAAGTTGTATATGGATACCAAAACAAGAGCTAAAATTATGACATTTGACAAGTTTTTGATTTGACTTTTTTTTTTTTGATGAGAAAAAAATTGCAAGCGTTGGTAATGACACGAAAGACTGACAGAATGAATACCGATTTTTCATTTAATTTCATTTATATTTCTACAAATTTTATAACATAATAATCTCAAAATATTCATTAATTAACTACTTACTATATAAATCATAAAGGATAGATAAATGCCTTGTTTTCCAAATCTGTCAAATCCAAAGACGCAACATTAACAACAAATTCAACATCACTATCTTCAACAACACCAACTTTTTGGTTTTCACTTAAATTACTTAATCTTTCTTGATTACGTTTATTCAAGATAAAACGAATAACCAATGCTAATAAAGGTGCTGTGAAGAATGATAGAACAATCTGAACAGCCCAAGCTGGATAATATCTTGGTCCTGATGATTCAGTCCATAATTGTGGAGAAATAATATTTGCAATACAATACCAAAACATTATAACTGCATTTCTTGTGATTTTTTTAGTATGACCTGAACATGATGTACTATTCCATGAAAACATACAAATCCATGGGATACCAAAAACTGGGGAAGCTAATGATAATGCAGCTAATAAACCAACTTTATTAGACCATGGTAAAGCAGCTGCAACTATACTACCAACAAATGAAGGTAATGACCAAAATACAACTGAATATGCAGTTATATTAGCAAAACGATATAGGAAAAAACTTGCAATTAAACAACAGATAACTGCAAACCCACCTGATGCAACACTAACCAATGTTGAATTTAAATTTGAAATACCACCCATACCTTTAAATAATAAATTTTGTTGATATGGTAAATTATTTGCCAATTGTTGTAAAAAGATAAAACTTGCAAATAACCAAGTGATTGGATCTTTTAAAGCTTCAATGAATTGATATTTTTTAAAAGTTTTTTGTTCAATTGATGCACCTGTGGTGGATTGAACTCTTCTAATAACCCAAATTCTTTCTTCAATTGATAAAAATTTTGCAGTTGATGGATTATTTGGATAAATTAAGAAAACTAAAACTGTTAATAAGAATGTTAATCCACCAATGATAATCATAAAAATTCTCCATGCATGAATTGAAGATTTTGCAAAAAGAACACCATAAGCAATAAACCCAGTTGGAATTGTAACACCAAGACAAGTTGAATAAAAAATTGGTGCAGTAGCAGCTTTTTCCTTTGCAGTTAAAAATTGACCCATTGTAATGTTTAATAAAGTTAAAACAACACTTTCAACAAATCCCAAGAAGAATCTTAATACAATAACACCAGCATAATTAAAAGCAGCACAATGTAAGAAGATAATAATTGTCCACAAAGAAGTTAAAATGAATAAAAATCTACCAACTGGTAATTTTGCTAATAAATAATTCCCTGGTAATTGACCTGCAATATAACCAACATAAAAAATTGTATTAACATTGTTATATTTATCTTGATCTAATCCAGTATCATCCCAAAATTCAAAAATTGAAGCATATGAAAGGGTAGCTTTGTCCATATATAATAATAAATTTGCTAAACAAACCAATGACATGATTATCCATGTAACTTTTCTAGATAATTTAGCTTCTTGTTCAGGTGTTATTTCTGGTACAGTGGAATCATATTGTTCTTGAAATTTTAAAGTAGCATCTGCATCTTTAGATCTAACAATTTTATAACCTTTTTCTTGAACTTCTTCTTTAGAAATGATATTTGTTTGTATACCAGCTTTATCTTCTAAATCATTTGAAGGTGAATGTGTACTTGACATGGCTGAAAGGTGTTAATGTACTGAACTTCTATTGATAATCAACTGGAGATTAGAACTGATGGGGATCTTGTGGTTTATATACCCGTTGATATAGATTGAACCTTGATTTTGAAAATAATTTTAAACGTTTTAGCTTTTAATACCGTTATCTGAAAGGCAAATTGAATAAGACTCCACAGTTTGAATAGTTTCTTTAATGAGTTAAGTTCATTCTTGAATATTGAAAATATTTATTCGTTCAGATAATTGATATTCATCATCTATATCTTTTCCTGCAAACGAGCCTCAGTTACGGGATTGACTTCTTTCGATTACAGATTGTCCAACTAGTAAGCAGCATTTAAAACGTCTTTTAAAGATCATATGAAATGATTGGATGATGGGGTGATAATTGATTGAAAATATTTTTAGGCATGTATGACATGTGAGTTGATACTTGTGTTTAACTCCAGATCAGAAGACACAATTCAAATTTACGCTTTATCTTATCGTCGATATCGAGAAGCACTAGCACAATTCGCAGATTCCAGGCCCTACACTTAGAACAAGGTAAATATTGCAATCTCGATTCTATCGTTACCTGTATCTCATCTTGATAAATAACAATAGCTTATGTACTCGGTCTTAAGACAGTTAATTAAAAGATAAATGAGTCAATTTGACACACAATTATTTCAACGGTTTTTTTAAACTTTATGCGTTTGTGCAATTGAAATGAAAAATTGCTAATTGCACGTGATTATTTTATAAAATTTTGTGTCAAATGTGGCATTATAAACTCAATGGAGGGACATATGGAGGGACGGTTGTATTATAAGTACTTTTACGAGATCTTTGATGGAATGTGATTAGAATGTACTAGTGGTTTTACTGTTTATTAGAGGTTGAATCGGTCTCTAGTATGACGTTAATCTTCATCTCATAATAACAAGTAATGTTAAGTGTTAAGTGTGTAATGGATCATATAAGTTCATAATCATTCTAGAGCTGTGATAATATTTAACTGATACTGTGAATAATTCATTATTACTGTCCACTTATTACGCCATATACAATCCAGGATTGCCATATCTCGAAAAATATGCTCTTAACATACTTTCCTAGCTGAAGTGGAATCAATCAAATACGTCGATTAAGCCACTATTCCATCATCTTTTAATTAAAAGTACAAACTGATATTAAAGAATAATTTTTTAACTTTATTAAATCTGGTCATACAATTACAATAAATAATATTCCTTTCAATCACAATTTGGATCCCACTTTATAATTATTTCTTACCCAATAATTGATTCTTCTTTGATGTCCACTCCAAAATGCATTTTCCCATTCTTCATCAAATGGTGGTAATTTTCTACCTGGACCTTCATTTCCAGCTAATAATCTTACTGTTTCAAAATATTGTTTAAAATCAGGAACTAAAGCTGAATATTTTGGGGTATCACCTCTTTCTTTTAATCTTTGTTCTTCCCATTCATATTGATCTTTTTTGGAAGGAAGTTTAACTCTACCTGCTAAATATCTTGCACTTAATACAGCTTGCCATAGGAAAGCTTTGAAAGTTAAACCTGCAGCTATATTACCAACGAAAGTCAAAGTTGGATCTTCAATATTCAGCACATGTTGATAAATATGTTTCACTCTATGTTCAGTTCTTTCCAAGTGTGGTAAAAATGGATAACTTACTGTATATCCAGTACCAAAAATTATTGCATCAATATCTTCTTCTTTAGATCCATCTTCAAAAATTGCAGTATCATTTTCAATTTTAACTAAATTTTTTTGTTTTCTAACATTTGGATGATCAAAAGCATACCAACCAAAATAAACATGTGGAACAGATGTACTTCTAACTGAAGAGATCACTTGTCCTTTAACAACATTAACAATATCTTGAACTGTATCCTGTGAAGAAATTGAACCAGCAACAACAATGGTTTTCTTATTTCTAAACTCTTCTCTGGTTCTATATGCTTTTGTATGAATAACAGTTTTACCTGGTGTTTGATAAAATTGATCCAATCCTTCAACATATGGAATATATGGTACATCATAACGACCACTTGCCACTACCACAGCATCAAATGATTCTTTCCATAGATAATCTTGAGTTTTACCAAACTTTCTTAATAATATATCCCATTGATTTGTGGATTTATTTTTTTCAACTAATTCAACAGAAGTATCAAATTCTAATAAATCATCTAATTTTTTGGATTGATAAATGTTTTGAACCCATTTTTTAATCTTAGTATTATGTCTAAATGGTGTATTTGGTCCATATTTACTAACTGATAATTCTGATCCTCCTTGGGGAAATGGTTCATGAGGAAATTCCATTGTTTGATAATGAACATTTGATTCTAAATATGAATAAGTAGCTGTATCAATGAATCTTTGTCTTTTAGATTTTGGTGCATATTTTGGTAATTCATCCCAATTAGGTATTTCTTGATCTAAAGGTTTATCAGCCGTTCTTGTTGCTAAAGATTTAAGATTTTTTGGTAATGGTTCAGGTGGGCTTTCATCATAGATCCAACAACCACCAGCTTCACTTCTTCTTTCAAATACTCTTATTCTGTCGAAATGTTGTTCTTGTACTAATGCATCAAGTGCTATGACACCAGAAGGTCCTGCACCGATTACTGCAACTGATTTAACCATTATCTCTATACGTCAGAAAACTTTTTCACTGTTGTGTCACTTTGGTTAACGAGAGTTCAGGGATCTTTCAAATATTTATACAAAATAACCAGCACCAAAAACAAGAATCAGTCTCACTTTGCAAATCTTTTCAAAGACCGAATGAAGAATTAAACTGTAAGATGTTGAAACTTGACTACTTCTTTAAAAGGATCAAAAGCACCAAAATCACCAAAGACGTTACTGATGTTGTCGCGAAAAGTGGTGATCTTTCTTATGTGGCTTTTCTTTAACTATGAATAAATATCTCCAGTTTCGAAAAAAGCTGATGCTGAGGCTTGATTTGACTAGGAAGAGAAAATGGTAATTGGCGCGATGCTTGTGATGTTAATATGATATAAATAATTAAAGATGTGCTATCTTTTTAGTATTCCATTGATGGGGTATGGATTTATGTCTCAAGAATGAGTGATTTGGAGAAGAACAGTGCAACTGTCAATCAAGATCTAGGATCTATTGAATCAAATGGCTCTAACTGGTCCAGTACAGAGGTAAAGGAAAGCTGTACTGAAAACAGATTTATCAGTTTTATTGTTGTTAACATTAGGATTAACCGTTTTCCAATTTGATCGTATGAATCTTGCAAGTGCATTAACTGGTGGTTTCCAAAAAGATGTACATGTTGAACAAAATGAAATTAATATTGGTAATGAATTAATGTTTTTGGGGATCTTTCTAGGTGAAATTCCATCAAATATTTTATTAATGAAAGTTGGACCAAGAAAATGGTTACCTTTTCAAGTATTAGTCTTTGGATTTGTTGCTATAATGCAAATTTTCATGAAGAATAGATCAGGATTTTATGCATCAAGATTCATGTTGGGTATTGCTGAAAGTGGATATATACCAGGTGGTTGTTATATCATTTCAAATTGGTATAAGAGTTCTGAAAGAGCTAGAAGAACTTCCATTTATTTCTTTGGTATGTTTGGTGGGTATGCCATATCACCAGTCTTATGTTCAGCTATTTTGTTACTTGCAGACAAAAGAAATATTGCTGGATGGAGATGGATTTTCCTTTTAGAGGGTTTATTAACTTTAGTTGTTGCTTTTATAATGTTATTATTCTTACCAGGATCACCAAAAAATCCATATCCATTATTCACCAAAAAATTGTCATTATTCAATGAACGTGATATTCATATTTTACAAAATAGATTAGATGAAAAATCATCAGAGCAGTTGAATCCAATAAAGCTCAGTCATCTAAAGAAAACATTACTTGAATGGAGACGTTATCCACATTTATTTGCTACTGAGATAGTCTTTGGAACTTGGGCACCATTAACAACATATACACCAACTATATTATTCACATCTGGATTTTCAAGAGTCTCTGCGAATGCACTTACAGCTATAGGTGGTGGGTTAGCTTTGGTTGTTGTTTTCATATTCGCTTATGTTAATTATGTTTCCAGGAAAAGAGGTATCACAGTACTTATTGCTACAGCTTCATATGGTATTATTCTAATTATACATAGACAAGTGTTACCACAAGTTTCTCATGATAAATGGAAAGTATTTGGATTATGGACTTTAGTTAACGCATTTGCTGTTGGTTATCATCCGATTCAAAATACTTGGTTACAACTAAACTGTGATTCTCCACAGGAAAGAAGTATTTCAATTGCACTTTGGGTAATGTTTGCCATGATTGGACTAATGAGTGGATCTCAGTTGTTTAGACAAGATGATAAACCTTTATATCAAAAGGGAACTTTAGCCATGATTTGTATGGTTTTTGGAGGATTCCTCATATCCTTGGGACAGTATCTCTTATACTATCATCTAAACAGGAAAAAGCAATCAAATGAGCGTAAATGGCTATTATAAAATGATATTTGACTCATTAATTTGTGAATATTTTGTAGTTTATACTGATTACATAACCATGACATAAGCAAATCAGGAACGTTTTTTTTTTATTTTTATTTTTATTTTTACTTTTGCGAATCGCCTCGTTTAAAACGTTTAAAAAACCAAAAATTTAATTGTTTTCTATTAACATCAGCTCATTTTAATTGTATTTAAAGAACAGCTCAACTTTTTCTTTGAAAGGAAGATCAGACTACAAATTTGTCAAACTCCAAAACTCCTATTTATACACAGAGAAATTCTTTTTTCTCTTTTTCCATTCATTTATACCCCTAATATCATTGGATCTCAAAAAAGTTGTTATTCGAGATCTGAATCTGGATCTATATTATATTAATAAAAAGATTCCAAAAGCTCATCATGGCTACAATTACACATAGAAAAAACCCTTCACAACCAATAACTTTCCAAACACCTCCAGCAGATGCTCCAATTGAAAAATTAAATGATTTTTATTGGACAAATGAAACTGAACCTCATACAATTAGAAGAAAATTAATATTGAAAAAATATCCAAAAATTACAGAACTTTGTGGACCTGAACCTTTAACTAAATATATTATTTTCGGAGTTGTTTCATTACAATTATCAATTGCTTATTATTTAAGAAATACTCCATTTTTAAGTTGGAAATTCTTTTTGTTAAGTTATATAATTGGTGCTACTGCAAATCAAAATGTCTTTTTAGCTATTCATGAATTAACTCATAATTTAGCATTTAAAAAACCATTACATAACAAATTATATGCAATTTTCACAAATATTCCAATTGGTATACCTTATTCAGCTTCTTTCCAACCTTATCATCAATTACATCATAAATATTTAGGTGATGAAGTTTTAGATACTGATGTCCCAACAAAATATGAAGCTATAGTTTTATCAAATGTCTTGGGGAAATCATTTTTTGCAACTTTCCAAATCTTATTTTATGCTTTAAGACCAATGTTTATTACACAAATTAAATTTACTTATATTCATTTACTTAACGTCTTGGTTCAACTATTTGTTGATTTCTTAATTGTGAAATACTGGGGTTGGAAATCATTAAGTTATTTCATCTTTAGTTCATTTTTAGCTGGTTCTTTACATCCATGTTCAGGTCATTTCATTGCTGAACATTATATCATGGATCCACCAAAGACTTATAACAGATATAAAGATCATCCACCTTTAGAAACTTATTCATATTATGGTGCCTTAAATTTAGTTACATGGAATGTTGGTCTACATAATGAACATCATGATTTCCCATATGTTGCTTGGTCAAAACTTCATAAATTGAATGAAGTTGCTAATGAGTTTTATTGTGATTTACCAAAACATGATTCATGGACTATGGTTATTGTTAACTTCATTCTTGATAAAAATGTCTTATTATACAATAGAGTTAAAAGAGAAACTGCAAAGAAATAAAATCCATAAAATTATCATTATTTATAAACTATATATGTACGAATTGGGCTGGAGAATAGAGGTATAACAAAATATACAAAACATATCATTATTTATACGAAAATTGTAGTCACCAGATAGTCATCTAAAATGCTGACATGTAACTGTCGTCGTATTCGTTCAATTTGATGTGAAGTATCCATGCTCAATGCTGAGATCCTCATACAAAAAATAATTAGCGAAAAGCAAAAAATAAAAAAAAAAAAAACCTTTAATCTCCTGATAATTTAACTAACAAATTTTGTCAAACGGTAGAAACGATTCGAACTTTATCAATTCTAGTTTTGAACAAGATCAGTTGTCACAAAAGAACGAAGTGTTAAACGATAAATCATTGATTGTCAATTGTATATAAACACAGACAGGAAACCGTTGAATTCGTTGTATCTTTATCAAAACTTAATCATTAATACTCAAGTACAATAGAATTGACAATATGCCTTTCACTGATCAAACATCACCAAATGCCCCAATTAGGGAAAAGATGGAAGCTTTAATCCGTCAAAAACAACAAGAAATCACTAAAGGTCTTGAAGCTTTAGAACCAACTGCTAGATTCTTTGCTGATTCTTGGTCTCGTGGTGAAAGTGCTGGAGGTGGTACTTCATGTGTTATTCAAGATGGTGAAGTTTTTGAAAAAGGTGGTGTGAATATTAGTGTTGTTTATGGTTCATTACCTCCAAAAGCTGTTGAAAGAATGAGAGCTGATCATAAAAATTTAAAATTCCCAAAAGAAGGTAATATTCCATTTTATGCTTGTGGATTATCAATGGTTATTCATCCAAAAAATCCTCATGCTCCAACTACACATTTAAATTATCGTTATTTTGAAACTTGGAATGAAGATGGCACTCCACAAACTTGGTGGTTTGGTGGTGGTGCTGATTTAACTCCTTCATATCTTTATGAAGAAGATGCTAAATTATTCCATCAAAAACATAAAGATGCATTAGATAAACATGATACTTCATTATATCCTAAATATAAGAAATGGTGTGATGAATATTTCTTAATTAAACATAGACAAGAAACAAGAGGTATTGGTGGTATTTTCTTTGATGATTTTGATGATAGAAAACCTGAAGAAATTTTATCAATTGTTTCAGATTGTTTTGATGCATTTTTACCTTCATATGTTCCAACTATTGAAAAGAGAAAAGACCAACCATTTACTGAAGAAGAAAGAAATTGGCAACAATTGAGAAGAGGTAGATATGTTGAATTTAATTTGGTTTTAGATAGAGGTACTCAATTTGGTTTACAAACACCAGGTTCAAGAGTAGAAAGTATCTTGATGTCTTTACCAGCTACTGCAAGCTGGGCTTACAACCATCAACCAGAAGAAGGTTCCAGAGAAGCAGAGTTGATCCAAGTCTTAAAGAACCCAAGAGAATGGGTTTGATAATGTGTATAGATGTTGATGTTTATGAATCGATGACGTTTTCATGTTTATATACAAAGTTTCGCGTACCTTTATTTAAAAAGTTTCGCGTGTAGAGCAAAATTAATTTGAAAGGTAAACAAAAGCTTTTTGACTTTCCACATACAAACTCTTTATTGAATAGAAATCTTTAACTACTTGACGATGACGGACAGAGATGAGCTAGTAAGTTTTATTATGCACTAAGAAGTTCAAATTGTACTAACTTTGTTGTTTCAGGGACTCACTTTTGATGGGTTTATTCATGAATTTGAAGGTGTTAGAGGTAAGTTTTATAACAATACAAGAAAATGGCTGTGCAACTTATACTAACTAAATCAAGTTGATAATTTCACCACTACAAAGCAGTTAGTAAAGCTTTACTTGCTTACTCATGCCCATGCTGATCACTTGAAAGGGTTGGATTCCAGTTTTAGTGGTCATCCAGTATATTGTTCAGAAATCACCAAGGAATTATTGAAATTGAATCCTAAATATAGTAGAAGTTGGCCATCTCTTAGACCATTGAAGGAAAATCAAAGACACACAGTTCCTTTGAAGGATGGTGTTTCAATAAATTTGACTTTAATCCCAGCTAGACATTGTCCTGGTGCTGTTATGTTCTTAGTTGAATCAAATGAGAAATCAATTTTAATTACTGGTGATATTAGAGCTGAAAGGGATTGGGTTGGATCATTACCAAGAAATGAATTTTTATTCCCATATACAACTTCTTTGAAAAAATTTGATAATATTTATTTAGATACAACATTTGGTTATAGACAAGAACCTTTTATTGATATGAAATCAAATTATTTCGGATTACAAGCTTTATGTGAAGTTATGAAATTTTATCCAATGGATGATGATACTTTTTCATTCCATTTTGCTGATTCAACAATTGGATATGAAGAAGCTTGGATTAGAATTATTAGTTTATTTGGTGGTAAAATGCATTCGAATAACGATCTTTATAAAAGATTAGAACTTTTATCTAATTCAAATGAATATGAATATAAAGATCGTATTGGTAAGATCAAATCATTGGATCCAAAATCAAAATTCCATTGTTGTGGTATAAGACCATCTCAATGTAGTGGTCATATTTCCAAATTTCCTGTCAGATTAAAACATTCAATTGATATTAGTTATGAAGATATGCTTAATATTACACATCCATTACCATGGAGTCAATTTAGTGATGTTGCAATTTTCCAAGAAGAATTACCTCAGGGTCATAAAATTTATAAAATTGATGATATTCCTCATTTATTACCAAATGGTAAAGATTATTTATTAAGAAATGAAATTAGATTTTTCTTTAGTCGTCATTCATCTTATGAAGAATGCAGACATTTCATTAGTTTATTCAATGTTGATGATGTTTACCCATTAACAGAGTCACCAAAATCTTGGGCAAGAGGATTTCAAATGAAGAGACAATTTGGTGATTTATTGAATAAAAGTGGTGATTTAATTTATGATTTACATTCAACTGCTGTTTATGGACCAGCTCCTACAGGATTGAACACTCCACAAAGAATTGATAAATTTAGTGAATCATTTCTAAGAAGTGTAACAGATGGATCAAGAGACGTTGCACAACCTTCTGGTGAATTTGAGTTCAGAGGTATTGCTGGTGTTCATAACGCTGCTTTTAGACAATCATTCACTGATGAAGAAATGCAATTTATGGGTCAATATTCTCATTTAGTTCGTGAAGGTAGACATTTAGCTGGTGTGAATCAATATCGTGTTGAAAGGGGTATTAGAGCATTAGGTCCTCAATATCTAAATAGATATAGAGATCGTGATCATGAAGAACATCGAATTGATACACAGGATGGGTCAGATGACAGTGATGAAGATGACTTAGAATCTGCAATGCGAAAATTTAATAGAACCAGAAGTAACTTGAATTCCAGAAGAGGGAGTTTTAATAATAATGATGATGATGAAGATCACGATGATGATCTACCAGGAACGGGTGTAAATTCAAACAACACTGTTTCATCATCAACAAGAGTATTAGTACCATCACCACCAAAAAGAGAACCTTTAACTGAAAAATCAGTTGACAACACACAAAATCAACAAAACGGTCCAAAACGTCAACGTACAGCAAAAACTGAAGCACCATTACAAGTTATCAATCTTGATACACAACAAGAATCAGTCGTCCAATTAGAACCACCAGTTGACTTAGAGTCACAAAAAGCAAAATCATCAAATCAATTAGCACCAAAAAATGAACCGAATGAGACCACTTTAGAAGCCCCAACTAGATCGTTTTTGGTAAGAAGAATATCAGAATCTCCGTTAAAATCAAGCTATGAAAGACAAATCACAGATATCAATTTAGAAAATGTTTCTAGAATTGAACAATCTATTGTTAACGCAGATGGACAAGGATTTTTTGAATACCAATTAAAATCTTGTAAAAAGAAATAAACATGGACGCTCTTAATCATTAAACATTTAGAAACGTAATTGTAATATTTGACTACAAGATCATGATTACCATGCTCTATTATTTTAAACCAACGTAACGTAATCCATTAAAAAAATCAACTTGAAGTTGACAACTTTTTTCCTTTATAAAACCCTCTATGACAAACTATAATACAAAATACATAATGCAACAACTCTTTCTTCTTCCACTTGAAAACCAATTTCCTTTGTTTCAATTTTCTCTCCATTGATGACCACACTTAACACACTTCAAGAAAGTAGTCATAGGTTCATCCGCTGATCTAATTTGCAATTGGAAGAAATATGCTTTATCATTACCACAAGAATCAATCGGACATTGTGCAGCAGTTTGATCAACATTATCCCAAGCACCATCACCACCTAAAACATCATCAATTTGTTTGGTTGGTAATTCTTTTCTATCAAAAATCTCCACACCAGCTATTGGGAATTCATATGGACAAGTTGGACAGTTTAATCTGTGTATACCTGTATCAGCAGTTGATATCTGAAATATATTGTTAGTTTACCTATAATCATCACAACTCCTTAGAGACTAAGAAGGTACAAAATACCATACATACCAAAAGCATATTCGAGCAGTTGGGACAGAAGGACAACATCTTGTGAAATACCAAATCTTATAAATCTTTATCAATCACAAAGATGATCCAAATCAAAATATTTTCCAATCATGATAATAAAGACATAAAGACGCACTAATTAATTTTTTTCTTGGTAATTCCGAAGGCGCGAATAGTCGGATCTTCTCGAAACGGTCGCGCTTTGAAAATTGTATAAACATTTCTATGTAACGAGTATTAAACTTTATTTAGTTTTTAGTACAAGTGCAATTTAAAGCTTTAGATTATCATTTATGAATCCATCACCACAAGATAAAGAGGTCCCAGAACCCAGTAAGCTGACGATATACTCTTTTGGCTCGCCAAAAAAGCAGAACCCCGAACCTGAAACACAACATAATAATCAAGATGATCCAAGTAATACCACTGAACAAATTTCAAATCCTCCATTACCAGACATCAATTCTCATAATCCTATCACAAATCCACAAAGGGCCATTGATGAAACAATAATCAAATTATCACCAAGTCAGTCAAGCTTGCCATTCAGACTACGGCCTAGAGTACTGACGTCTTTAGATGAATTAGAATCTGAAGATGAATTGTATATTCCAAAGATACACAACCCTGATGCTAAAAAGAAAGCTGGTAGACCAAAAAAAGAAACTGGTAAATTGGCACAACTTTTGAATATTAAAGGTAAAAGGGGTCGCCCAAAGAAGAATGATTCCTTAGATTCAGATAATGATGAAGTTGAGTCAAGGTTCATAGGCGGTAAAAGATCTATAGGTCGTCCAAAGAAGAATAGAGATCCATTGATTTCAGTAGAAGGTGGTATATCTGCAATTATATCTAGAGATTCTGATGATCAAGGATCAACCCCAGAAATAATACCTAAAACCGAAAATCAAGAACCCATCAAATTAAATTTAAAAGAGTGTATTGTTGAATTTGAACCTCAAGATGTTTTGAATAGGTCACTAAGGTATGATTCAGATTTCAATTCAGATGATAGTGGAAGTGAATCAGGTAGTTATATTTCTGAGGATGAATCTCGTGATTGGAAACCAACAAATCGTTATGCTGGTTCTGGAGAAGGAAACAAAAAACCTAAAAGAAAGCGTGGGAGACCAAGTAAATATGAACCTCCTTTACATAGACCATCATCAAGAAACTCAAACAATTCATCAAAACCAAGAGGAAGACCTAGAAAAGATGGAAGCCCCGCTCATCCACTAAAACAAACCATCAAGACTGAATTGAAACCAGACTCAAACAGTATTGGTAACAGAACGAGAGGTCGCCCTAAGAATGTACAATTAGAAGAAACCAAAGTTAAGGAGGAAAAACCGGAAGGTTTAATAGAATTTGAATACGATGATGATATGGAAGATGATTTAACAAATTTTGTGTTCATAAAAGCAGAACATGATGCAAATATGTTGAAGAAAACTCGTGGTAGACCAACACTTAGTGTAGTTGCTAAACAACAAGAACAACAAAAAATTATTAAAGCTGATGTGTTTTCCAGTCCAAAAAGACAAAAACTTGGTGCAATAACTTTAGCTGAAACTGAATTATCACCTTCTAAGAAAGGTATTTTAACATTAGAAGGTTCATCACCAATTAAAACACCAAATGGGAGAGCAGGTTCACCTAGAAAACAAAAACTTAGGCGTGCCCAACAAGATCAAAGTGCAAGAAAAAGAGCTACAAAAACCTTATATCAAAAATTAATGGAAGATGATATGGATGAAGATGATGATTATTTTGAAGGTCAGGATTATGAAGAGGAAAAAAGATTAGCTGAAAGAATCATTGAAGAGTCAAGAAAAAGTGTAAGTGCTGCACCTTCACCTTTCAACACACCAAGACATAATAGAGTCCATGGTACTTTACCGGTAACAACACCAAACTTTGTTGCTACACCATTACCAACCGCTGAAGAGGAAGAAGTATTTTTTGATAGTAAATATGAAGATAAGGCATTATTCTTAGATGGTCCTGATGGTTATTTTGATCAACATAGAACTAAGATTAAAGGATCAAATAATTCAATGGTTAAAGCACCACAATTAGAATATGATGAATTTAATAGTTTAATTTTATTAAGTGGGTTTTTGCATAATAAGGAAAAACAAAAATTAATAGATACTTATAAAGAGATGTATACACAATGGTATTTTGAATTGACACAAGGTTTCAATTTATTATTGTTTGGTGTTGGATCCAAGAGAAGATTAGCATTGAATTTTGTTGAAGAGTATTTGACCTCAATGGTTGATATACCTGCATTAGTTGTTAATGGTTACAATCCAGCCACTTCATTCAAAGAGGTACTAACGACCATAGTATCTGCTTTAAAGCTACATAAAGTTCCCAAAAGACTTGGTGATTTAGTTGATCATATTGTTGATTATTATCATAAGAGAGCTGATACACCAAGACTGATACTTTTGATACATAACATTGATGGGACTGGATTAAGAGATGAGAAAACCCAGATATATCTTTCCAAGCTAGCATCCATCAAACAGATATATGTTATTGCCACAGTTGATCATATAAATGCTCCATTACTTTGGGATTCCTCAAGTTTGGATAACTTCCATTTCGCTTGGCACAACACTACAACATTTGCAGATTATTTAACAGAAAGCTCATTCCAGGACATTATGACATTGGGTCAAACTCAAAAATCATCCGGGTCAAAAGGTGCCAAATATGTCTTATCTTCATTGACCTCCAATTCCAAAGGTTTATATAGGGTTCTTGTTTCGAATCAATTACAAAATATGGAAGATGATCTTACATCCAAAAAGGCTCATGGTGGTGGTGATACAATGATGAAAGGTACTATTAAGCATGCATTGGAGTACAAGAATTTCTACAGTTTATGTGCTGAAGAGTTTATATCGAGTAATGAAATCAATTTCAGAACAATGTTGATGGAATTTGTTGAGCACAAGATGGCTGTCCTTACCAAAGATCAATCAGGTTCGGAGATGGTATTCATTCCATTCACTTTGGAAGAACTTCAAAAATTACTTGAAGACGAATTGTTATGAATTTTACATAAAAATGAAAATGTACTATTAAATCAGTATTATGATCTTTCCTTGTAGCTTCTTTCTCATAACAAATTTATTGATAAAATGCATTACGGTTATATTAAATAATAAACTTCTCGTGGTGTTCGGATGTCGAATACTCTGGAATTGAATCTGTGTCAAAAAATAGACCGGTAGCTTTATAGCCTTGAGAGCTGAAACAATTGAACGAAGAAGGAGGACACGCCATCGAAGACACATAGGTAGAGTTACCCAATGACTACAATTGAGAAGCTACAGCCCGGAACAAAGCTCCAAGTGGGTTCCCATGAGGTAGAAATCGTCAAGTATCTAGCAGAAGGTGAGTGCATTTTAATGGCAACGTTGATACCGAGATTAAGTGCAACGTATTATTTCTACAAGATACTAACAATATATTGTCCACAGGTGGGTTTGCTCATATTTACACAGTGAAACCACAACCGATTGAAGATGGATATGAGATTGCATGTTTGAAAAGAGTGATTGTCAAGACTAAACCTGAATTGAATTTGTTGAGAAAGGAGGTGGATACAATGAAGAAATTGGCCAGCAACAAATATGTGGTGAAATATTATGATTCCAACGCTCAAAAATTAGATGATGGAACATACGAAGTGCTTTTACTTATGGAATACTGTCCAAATAAGAGTTTATTAGATTTAATGAATCAGCATTTGAAAACCAAGTTATCTGTTGCCCAAATCTTGAAGATTATGTATGAAATTTCAATCGCGGTATCAGCAATGCATTCTGTCAATTTGATTCATAGAGATTTGAAAGTGGAAAATGTATTAATCAATGCTGATGGTGATTTCAAGCTTGCAGATTTTGGTTCAACAAGTGGATACATTGCACCTCCAAAAAATCAAGAAGAGTTTCAGCTGGTTGCCCATGATATATTATATCAGACAACTCCACAATATAGAGCTCCTGAAATGATTGATCTTTACAAAAACATCCCAGTTGATTATAAATCAGATATATGGGCACTAGGTGTGTTCCTATATAAATTGATGTATTATACAACACCTTTTGAAATGCAAGGTGAAGTTGCTATTTTGCATGGTTATTTCCAGTTCCCACCAGCACCGAAATACCCTTCAAGATTAAAGAACTTGGTGATCATTATGCTTCAGGTCGACGTTAATCTACGGCCAAATATTTATCAAGTGATTCATGAATTGTCATCAATGGTTGAAAAACCAGTTCCAATTGAAGATTTTTATGGATTAGGCCCTTATAATTATGAAGAGTATGCAAAATATCAACAACAATTACAATATCAACAACAAATACAACAACAGCAAGCTCAACAAGCTCAACAGCAGCAGATACAACAACAACAATATCAAACTCAAAAATACTGGGAACATCAAAAACAACAACAAAAACATCAAGAAGAGCTCATCACACAACAAGTTCATAAAGCTGCTGAAAATAATCAACAAGCTCCTAATCCAAACGATCTTAGAAGCTCTACAGCATCTCCTCAAGCTGATCACTCAATTCATCCACCACAACAATTGGCTCGCTCTACAAACCCTAGTAGTGGTGATTTACAAAGCTTAGCTTTTGAAAGTGATCCAGTAAAATCTGAGAAAACACCTACTCCATTGACAAAACAACCTCTTGGAGGTGAAAACAACATTCATGTTGAAGAGAAAGAAATTCAAGATGAAGATCAAACTGGTGAAGGAGAAGAAGTATTGGACAACGTTGAAGAAAGATATCCATCTTTAGAAGACCTTGATGAAGGCTCAGTTGAGAAAAGGTTCCCAGATGTTAATACAATTGATACAGATGTTGAAACTAAAGCTAGAAAATCAATTGATGAATTACGTTCGGAAGTTAGTGATGCTAAATCTTCAGTTGATCTAACTAGAAACTCTTCTAGAAAAACACAGACATCTACAAAAACTGAAGAATTAGAAAATGAAGAAGATGCTCCAAAACTTGGTATTAAACTTACTCACACTGAAGCATGGACAACACCTGCCCCAGAACCTAAGCATAATATTGATGTTGATGGAGTTTTCCATACTGAGAGTGATCAAAATGAGAAATCATCTCCTTCAAGTGTTCCTAGAAAGAGTGGTGAATATGACGCTAGAGAAAGTTTTGAATCAGGTGCTAGTAGAAAAAGCTTTGAGACTATGAACTCACATTATGATCCTTCAACTAATGAACCAACCTCAAGCTTACAGCAGACAAATAATTTGCCACCACAACAAGATGCTGGATATTCTCAAATTCTAGTTTCACCACCTTCAAATCCTCAACCAATTTACCAAAAGCAATATCACCCTCAACAGTTGGAAAACCAGCATTATCCAACAAATCAAGAGTCAAGCAATAATCCATATTATGCTTATCCACAACAAAACTTTAACCAACCAAGACAATATCATACTGTACCACAACAGTCTCAACAGCTTCCACAGAATCCTATTTATTCACAATCTGACCCATATTCTCAACAACAACAACAACATCAACAACCAAGACCAAATATTTTAGGATCAAGAAACCCATTCCCTACAGCTGGTTCTAAAAATCCATTTCCTTCTTCAAAATCTTCTTTAGATGTAAAAACTAATCCAATCCCAGCTGAAAAATCAGGTGGTAATCCATGGGCTCAATATCAACAAAATACATCAAAGTTAAATCCACAACAAAATTTATTGCTTCAACAACAAAAACCAACAATTAAACCTTATTCTACAAATTCTGTTCCAAAATTGAGAAATTCATCCACATTGGAGTCACCAAGTATTCAAGTAACACCAACTGAGAATCTGATTGATATTGATAATGTACCAGCACCTGCAAGAACAAGAGATCCTAAGAATCAACCACAACTGAATTTAGATTTATTAGAATTAGATATGAGTGAACCTGAAGCTTTTGATGATGATTTACAAGTTGAAGAAATGAAGGTTAAACCAACTAGAAGAAAATCTAGTAATCAAAAACCTTCTACTTTACCACAAGATGGCTCAGTTCCAAGAAAATCAAGTGAATTGAATAGAATCAATTTAGATCTTGAAGAATTGAATCTTGATGATGAAAATAATGAAAATGTTTTAGCTGATGATGAAACTGGTGATTCTTACTCTAAACATTCAAGACGTTCATTATCATTACATCGTTCAAGATCGAAAACATCAAAAGTTTCTAGACCAAAAGATGAAAGTAGAAAATCATCATTTTTAGGTTTCAAGTCATAGGTAGTCTTTCAATATATTTTATTATTTGCATGTATTAAACACTTGTAGGCTGTAGCTGCTCTGTATTTTTAATGGAAGGTTCAAAATTCTCAATTATATACGAAAAGCGCAGGGTACAGGGGTATTTTATATCCGGCATACCTCAAAATCCCAATTTGGACCACATGAGATGAGATGCTTGTTAATTAGGCTAATCATAAAATAACAACCTCTTATACGCTTATTTCCATGAAACCAGATTTCAAAGTATCATGTTTCAAAATATCAAGTAATTAATACCTCCTGGTACAACCCCTTTATTCCTTCCATATAATTCTCAATTTCGCGGTCCATTATGCAAAAAGGTAAACAAAGCCTACAATAACAAATAGTTTCCACTATTATGACATTTCATTATTATTATATTATTATTATCCAATCTAGATTCCTTCGTTAACGCATTTAACCTAATGTACAATTAATTCCCAATGATTTGACATCCACACCTGAAAATATTCTAATGTTTTATTCAAAGAAAAAAATAAAACAAAAACAAAAATAGCAACTCTTTTTACCTTCCAATAATCCTGGTATTGTAAACTTCCATATGATTTATTTAGCTTGTTAATGTTTCATTCATCTGCTATTTACCAGCACCGATACCTAATGCAACCAACTGATTTTTAAAATCATCACCAGTTAAATAGTAAAAGAATCTATCCACAACTTGGAATAATTTATATGGTAAATAGGCAAAAACGGCATAAACTGAGACTGTCAACACAGTTAAGAAAAACAAATGTAATACAAAAGCTTCTTCATTCTTCATCAAATAGTATGGCAGATGAATATAATAAGCCCAGTATAGTTGTTCAAAGAAGTTGCGAATTTTGGTGATGATCAAGTTTGAATCCTTGTCACGCTCTTCGTTGGTTAATTCATAAACAAATGTTCCCGCCATTATGATTCTTGAGATTCTTTTTTTGATGTAGTGATGAGATACAAATATATCTTGAACTAAACTTCAATAGACAAATTGTAAAGTATTTATATTCTAATCAAGTTGTGAAGTTGAAATGAAATTTTGCAAATGTGTCTCCTATTTGTTCGCCCTTGTTTGAATTTCTCGACATCCCAGAACAAGTGAGAATTTTGTGTCACGTTGGGATTGACAGACACTATAAAATTTTTTTGAGAACTTTAGAAGAAAAGTTTCCGATACGAGTTGAAATTTTGCATCTTGTTTGATCGTTTTAGGTAATCCTTCTAATCTAAAGCATGTTTGCTAATTGATAGAGACAATAGACTACTCTTTTGGTGGTTGATGAGCTTGCGCAATACCTTAACAAACATCCTATGGCATACTATTCCGTTAATGTCGCAAGCAAACTAAATTAATCACCGGTTGATCAATGTCTTATCAAGGACTTTTTCCTTTAATCGATTTGATATGTATCATTTATCGCTTCGTCAAAGTTCCAGATGGTTGATCCCGAACAAATTTCAGCAACTTAAGAATGTGTGATGCAGATAAACGTTTTATGTACGTCAGGATTCGGAAAAGCTAAATAACCTACTTCAATACTTCAACATCAATAGTCATTACAATTATTACATGAAACCATTATTCACTAAACATCATTTCAAAATTTGAACATCCAAATCCTCAAGTTTTTCTTTCTCAAAACCAGCGGTCAACAAATAGCTAATATCTGGAATTTTGAACGTTTCTAAAGAGCTCAGCTTTGTATTATCCAGAATCAACGCTGGAAATCTTTTTATGCGATCTCTTGAAATATAATGCATTGAGCAAAATTTATGAAAACCATCTTCAAGATCAAGGATAAACGATTCCGATGAGTAACTTAAATTTTCCCTAAAGATCTCTGAGCAATTGATTGTGCTCTTTATGGTGAAAATCTTCAAGTTTTCCAGGTTGGTGTTTTGAATAAGTAAATAAAAATTATTATTACAAGAAAGTGTTTCTAACTTTGGAAACTCACAGTCTTTGATAGCCTCTAGTTTGGTGCTGTTATCAAACATGATATTTTTGATGGCTGGAAACTGGCAGTTCTGGAAGATAATTCTATAGCATTGACTTGGTGGTGAATAAACCCATTTATTAGCTGTTTGAATATCCAGGAACTCACTTGAATCTTCAGCTTCATAAATAAGTTCTTCCTCTGGACAATTTAAAGAATAGATACCCATGTGACGGAGTTTTGGTAGCTTTAAATCAGACATATAATACCAGTGATGAGAAGCTGTGTTGTGAATTGTAATTTCAACGATATTATCAACCCTGAATGTAGAAGAAGTATCTCCAACATTTACCTCCTGATCATTATCAAATACAAATGATACCCATCCTTCACATGATTTCATTTTTCCAGTAAAACAATTGAATAAACCACTAGGAGGTGACAGTAATGCTTTGTGATACTTATTTCCTTGGTAAAACATGGCTCTTTTTCTAAACTCTTTAGTAAACCATATCACTTTACTTGGTATATTTTCAAACAACTTCATACACACATCCATATTTCTACATTCTTTGTGAGCTGATATAACTAAAAAGGTATAACAATATTTTTTCAAAGACCTGTTGGTAACATGATCAACACTATAACAGTCAAATTTCGAAGATTCGAGACCTTCTATTTCCAACAAAACATTATATGGGAATTCAACATCATTTGTAACAACACATACACAGCTTTCAATGACTGAAGAATAATTATCATCACTCTTATATAACTCTACCAATTTTTCGAACGAAACTTCAGCATCATTAACTAGTATTTCACGAATTAAAGGTGATGGTAAATCCCAAATACCAGCATACTTAGTTTTCTTGGACATATTCATCACTAGTTTGAGAGAACAAGTAGGTGTTGAAATTCTTTCTCTGCATACATAGTTGATATCAAAGGTATGGAAGAAATTTGTGTCATTTTATACGTTTAATTAATACTTTGTGTCAAAAAAAGGAGCTACTTTGTTTTAATATTTAAACTTTAAAGTATAAAATGTTAAATTATATCCAGTAAGCTCACAAGGACTGATTTGAGCAACATGAAAAAATCATATAGAGTTGTTAAACAGCTACATTAACACGTCGAAAAGTAATATGACTCAAAAAAAGGTATTTCTTGTAAAGTACTAAAGCTAATTGAAAATTAACTACAAGGACAATCTGACCTGTTCCATGTGAATTTATATAATTGTACACATTGAAATGAATGATTGATATGAAATAAATTCTGTACTTAAAAATTTCCGTAGATTATTCAATTTCAACACAAAGTTTATTCAAAGTGGAATCATCGAATGCTGCAGTCATTAAATAATTTTCATGTGGTACTTTCAAATGTTTCAATGATTTAAAATTAACATTTTCAAGAAGCATGAAAGGAATCAACTCAATTTTATCCATATCAATATTATATCTTTTACAATAACTTTCACAATATTTTTCAAGATCTATCTTAACTTCTCCTTTTTCAAGAGCAGAATTTTCCTCTTCACAATCAGCCAGAAGTTCATCAAGTATCGAAAGATTTGAGTTTTCGTAATCATATTTTTCATCAGAAATTTTGAAAACTTTTCTAATGCTTAAGCATTTCAAGTTTTGGAAATTTGAGTTTCTAATCAGAAACATAAAATTGTTGTTCATCATTAAATGTTCCAATTTTGGAAAACTGCAATCAATAATAGCTTCAATTTTTGTGATTCTCCCAGTTTTCAAAGTTTCAAGTTGAGGTAAAGAACAATTATTGAATGTGACTCTATTTGTTTCCACAATAGGAACTATAATTTGATTTGGTGAAATGTAACAATCATAAAGTTTATGAAATGTATCAAGGTTCATATTACTAGGACAAAATATTGAAATTTGTTTCAGATTTTTCAACTTCAAATTTGAAACGGTTAACTGATTGCTTTTATCTGTATGATAAATCGTTATGGATTCAATATCATCTGGAGTATAAGTAATTCGTTTAATACTTTCACCGATCATAGATTTCATGTTATTAAAAACCAAAATATTGCAGCTAATTGGAAGCTTTGTAGGATCATAATATATTTTTGTAGATATTTCGCCAGTTAGCCATTCTGTATATTTGTAATAATTGACACCGCCGTTATAAAAAAACTTCTTTTTATAAAGCTCGACAAACCATAACACCTTGAACTGAAAAGTACCTTCAAACGCTTTGAGAACATTATTTAACTTATCAAAATCACATTCATGTGATAAAATTAAATAAATGAAGCTGGAACGAGAGAATGAAGATTGCCTAACATCTAACCCATAAATATCTAGTCCTAATGGACCGAACCCATCAACACTTAGCATGGTCTCATGTGGTAAGCTAAAATCATTTGTAATAATAAGCGAGCTGGCTCTCACCAAATCTAAACATCTTGAATCTTCTAAAGCAAGTTTTTTCAATACATGAAATGGTATTTCAGCATAGTAGATTATATCTCTTATTAATGAGTCAGGAAGGTCTAGAATACCGGGAAACTGTTGAGCACCAACCATTGGAACAAAGAGGGAATGTGTTGAATCAATATAAGCTTAATATAAGCTTAGATCTTTGGAGTAAAAAGCATGCTTGCACAATAATTAATGAATTTGATACGGGTTATAAATTAACTATGAGAACCTCATAAAATACATAAAGTTCTCATCAGAACCAAATTTGACTTTATTCTCTCTAACATAAAAGAATTTTCACTAATACGATATATGATCAGCAAAATTGCTATAAGTGTTGTCAACAACACATTCTGATTTAGTCCAACATAGTCTTCTGCTAATATTAGACATCTCTTAACATATATTGTCATTTAAAACTAAAAAGACATTAAACCGTTGAAACCGTTGAAACCCTCAAAACGTTCGCACTAAAAAAAATCTGCGATACCCTGATGGCTATTGGCAACCAGGGGCTCATAACCACTGATGAGGTACTGATATCTATGAGTAATCAACTAAAGATATGTTCTTTCATTTCATGATGTCCGTTCCCCAGTAGCGTATTAGTTGAAGATGACGGATATCTCACCAGTCCCTAAAGCTTTCAAAAAAGATGATGATGGTCAAGAAACAACTATTGAGCTAACAAATCTTACTGGAAGCTCTCATAGTCATCGAATTAGTAATATTGCTAAAGGTTCAGGTTTTACTTTACATGCAAGAGATAAAGAAGCTCAATCAAATGATAGAGCACATTCAGAATCGTACTCAGCTATTCATGAAATTAATGAAAATGAAAGTATCTCCCTGCTGGATGAAGATCTAGAATTCCCTGAGGGTGGGCTTAAGGCCAACTTGGTCGTTTTTGGTTCATTTATGGGTCTTGTGCCAGTTTTCGGGATGCTTAATTCAGCTGGTGCTATTGAGGCATATGTTTCCTCACATCAATTTGCTAAAGCTGGTGCTAGTGTAGTATCATGGATCTTCTCTATCAATATTTTTATTGCTTTCAGTTCTAGTATTTTCTCTGGTTCATTCTTTGATAGAAATGGGGCAAGAGCACCAATGTCAATAGGTGCTGTGTTATTTTCTGCAGGATTATTTGCTACAGGTAACGCTAAAAATGTTTATCAATTCGTTTTAGCATTTGGTGTTGTTAATGGGTTAGGATTGGGTATGATGATGAGTCCCTTGATTGGTGTTGTATCTCATTATTTCAAAAGAAATAGAGCTACTGCTCTTAGTTGTGCCTCTACAGGGGGTTCCATAGGTGGTATTGTCTTCCCATTGATTTTACGATCTCTTTATCCAAAAGTAGGATTTAAATGGGCTCTAAGAATAGTATCATTCATTTGTTTATTCTGTTTCGCCTTTTCTTTAATATTTGTCAAAGAAAGATTCTCCAATAAAATTGAAGCTGATGATGAAGAAGAAGAACAGCCAAAATCTACAAAACTTAGAAAATTTATCAAGATCTATTTATTAGACATATTTGATTATAAATCATTATTGGAAGCAAAATTTGTCTTTTGTACATTAGCTGTTGCATTATCGGAATCTTCACTAATGGTTATAATTATTAATTTCCCTTCCTATGCAATCAAAAGAGGGTTTAGTGAAAACACTTCATATTTATTAATTACCATTGTTAATACAACCGGGGTTCTAGGTCGTTATATTCCAGCTTATATTGCTGATAAATTCTTAGGTAGATTCAACGTGGTTATCCTAACATTAATTGGATGTCTTTTGGTGAGCTTTATTTTATGGCTTCCATTTGGTTATAGTTTGAAAATACTTTATTCATATGCAGCTTTATATGGGTTCTGCTCTGGTTCAATTTTATCTCTATCACCAGTTTGTTGTGGTCAAATATCAAGAACTGATCAGTTTGGAAAAAGATTTAGTACAATGTATTTGATTGTCTCTTTGGTAATGCTTATCTGTATCCCAATTGGTGGTGCTGTTATTGGTGATGGCTCAATTGATCGTTATAATAAGATGATCATTTATGCTGGGATGTTGAATGTTGGTGGTATAATATCTTATTTTATGTGTAGATATTCTTGTGTTGGGTTGAAATTATGTAAATTTTGAAGCCTATACAATACCAAATTACTTGTATATAATTTAATATAAACAATAATATTATTGACGTATAAACTTCATCCACTAGGATGGAAAATTCAGACAAATGCACAATATCTGAACATTCGATTATAATGTATTTGATGATCCTTTTGACGTTTTGCACTCTACAACATCAAGGTCGGGTCATAGGTCATAGGGAATATCCGGGGATAGATTGGTGGTTGTGTAGAGCGATCTTTACTATGTGATTAAAGTTAAAACCAAAATCGCTAACAAAAAAATGACAAAATCAATTTTGGATTCCAAAATGAAAAATAAAAAATTTGAAAATCTGAAAAAAATTAAAAAAATCGCTAAGATTTCAGGTCTATTGACACAAAATGTAGTATTGACAACCACATATCCCAGTGGTTGCTTTAAAATTTGGCAGAGATGGTCTAAAGTACCTAAGGTATATCCACGTGAAATTAATAGCTTGAAACCGTCTTCGTTGCTGTGCTATAAGGTGATTCATCCCATTTCGGCATTTTGAGGTTCTTCAAAGTCTCGGGATTTTAGTCAAGTGCTCTGATTTTAGTAAACTTCAACTGTGTACTACAAAGGACTGAACCATCTGATTAACTGAATGTTTTGGAATTTATTATTTCAATCCAATGAATATATAAACATATGAATTTTGAGAGAAAAGAACAACTTTTAGTAGATCGTTTTCTATTCTAAAAATATGACCTTTCATCAAAAATAACCTCATTTCATGAGCTGATTTCTCAAATCTGAAAACGTTAAAGCTCATAGGAAAGCCAGATTCTAGTATTTCAATCAATTTAAAGTTAAGCTATATACTCTTTATAAAATGTAAACAATGTTGAAGTATTGATAACTCAATTCAAACACATGACCTTTGATCAAAATGTGTCAAAAAATCTCAAGTCTTCTCCAGAAAATCAAGTCAGGCACTAAAATTTAAAACATCCAGACACCTAGGACAGAATAAATCAACAATAGAATCTTAGATATCTAAAAATCTTAGAAATTTTTAAAGATTTAAATTATTACTTCTACCACAATACCACCAGTTCAGCGCTTAAAGACTACAAGCACATTTCAACCTTTAAGTATCACTGTGAATAGCTTTACCAAGCTTGAGACTTCTGAGACAATTGATGGTTAGTTCCTGGCCAGTTCTAACAATCAAAGTCACTTGGTCTTTGGCTTTTTTGAACCAGTTGTTTTATTAAGATTACAATTTACTTACATTTGATCTTTTTAGTTACTCTTTAAAAGCAATTCAATTGATACCAATTTCACACTGATGGCTCATTTTATCATACATTTGGATTACCATTCATTGCTTCATCATATGAACTTCTTTTGCTGTTCTTTTTGCTATTCTTTTGCTGTTCTTTCAAATTTGTGTTGATGGCGCTTATCCATTTTGCTGAATCTTTTTGTTTTGGAAGCTATAGATTGCTAATATTATATCCAATTGCTCATTACTTGCTATCAATTTACTAACTAAAGACTCGTTTGTATGTTTATTATGGTGTTAAAATTGTTGTTTCTTTATATGATTTGATATAGCTTAAGGTATGTTGATTTAAATTATTTACAATGATATTCTACAAGGTTTCAAGAGCATTTATCATTTCCTTCTTACTCTTTCTGATACAATAATGGTTCAAAGACATGTTTTAATTTCATTATTGATCAATTAGCTGTTGTGAAGTTGTGTGTATTATATGATTATATAGTTATTCCAATACAAATTTCAACTAAAGTCCAATATATAAATATTGTAGACCCTATAAACCTATCAGACCCCAAAAATCAGAGAGACTGACCAGACCTCCCTAGGCCAGCTCATTTCAACCTTCCAGACCTTTAAATCGAGATTGGGATTCGGGTGAAACTTTCTAAAGCCGAACCTCAATCTCGAATTGCGTCGTGCAGCACCATAGTTAACGCGAAAATTACCCATACAAAAAAACGAGCCGTACCCATTCCCAACCACCAGTGGATCCGATGGTGTGTACTTAACATTCTCTGATGTGCTCATAACCAATGAATATTTATGAATAATTTCTGTGATCATACTCTCTTTTTATTTCATCATGTCCAACATTGTGATTGTTTAAGATGGCCGATCTTTTACCAGTCCCTAAAGCTTTCAAAAAAGATGACGATGGGCAAGAGACAACTGTTGAGCTAACAAACCTGACAGGAAGCTCTCAATATAATCATCCAACTAGTAATGTTGCTAAAGGTTCTGGGTTTACTTTACATACAAATGATGCAGAAGCTCAATCAAATGACAGAGCTCTATCCGAATCACACCCAGCTGTTCATGAGATTAATGAAAATGAAGATGAGAATGTTTTACTGTTGGATCAAGATTTGGAATTCCCAGAAGGTGGGCTAAAGCCTAACTTGGTTGTTTTCGGCTCATTTATGGGTCTTGTGCCAGTTTTTGGTATGACTAACTCAAGTGGTGCTATTGAAGCTTATGTTTCCTCACATCAATTGGCTAACGTTGGTACAAGTGCGGTATCATGGATTTTCTCTATCAATATTTTTATTGCTTTCAGTTCTAGTATTTTCTCTGGTTCTTTTTTCGATAGAAATGGAGCAAGAGCTCCAATGTTAATAGGTGCTATATTATTTTCTGCAGGATTATTTGCTACAGGTAATTCAACAACTGTTTATCAGTTTGTTCTTTCATATGGTGTTGTTAATGGGTTAGGTTTAGGTATGATGATGAGTCCCTTGATCGGTGTTGTATCTCACTATTTCAAAAGAAACAGAGCTACTGCCCTTAGTTGTGCCACTACAGGGGGGTCTATAGGTGGTATTGTATTCCCATTGATTTTAAGATCTCTTTATCCAAAAGTTGGATTTCAATGGGCTTTAAGAATTGTATCTTTCATTTGTTTATTTTGCTTTGCCTTGTCTTTAATCTTTGTTAAAGAAAGATTTTCCAATAAAGTTGAACATGTTGTGGAAGAAGGAGATCAAGAGCAAAGAAGATCAACTAAACTTAAAAATTTCATCAAAACTTATTTCTTAGATATATTTGATTATAAATCATTGTTGGAACCAAAATTTTTGTTTTGTACATTAGCTGTTGCATTATCGGAATCTTCACTCTTTGTTATAATTATCAATTTCCCTTCTTATGCAATTAAAAGAGGTTTCAGTGAAAACACATCATATCTATTAATTACTATTGTCAACACAACAGGGGTTTTAGGTCGTTATATTCCAGGTTATATTGCAGACAAATTCCTTGGTGGATTCAATGTTGTTATGTTAACATTATTCGGTTGTCTTCTGATCAGTTTTATTTTATGGCTTCCATTTGGTTATAGTTTGAAAATACTGTATTCATATGCAGCTTTATATGGATTCTGTTCTGGCTCAATTTTATCTTTATCACCAGTTTGTTGTGGTCAAATATCAAGAACTGATCAATTTGGAAAAAGATTTAGTACAATGTATTTGATTGTCTCTGTTGTGGTTCTTGTCTGTATCCCAATCGGTGGTGCTGTTATTGGTGATGGCTCAATTGATCGTTATAATAAGATGATCATTTATGCTGGGATGTTGAATGTTGGTGGTATAATATCTTATTTTATGTGTAGATATTTTTGTGTTGGATTGAAATTATGTAAATTTTGAAATCTATACACTGCCAAATTACTTGTATATAATTTAATATATAGAAAATAATATTCTTCATACAGTATAAGGATGGAAATTTCAGACAAATGCGCAATACCTGAACATTCTATATAATGTATCAGATGATCCTTTTGACGTTTTGCACTCAACAACATCAAGGTCATCAATAAAGCTTTCCTCATAATGATCTTCCCTATATTCAGCCAAGTTGTATTCTGAAGATATTTGCATATAGTTTGAATAATTCCTCAGTGGAGCATAAATTGTATGTATATTGGTCACATCATTTTCAAGTATAACAACATCTTCATCATCAGAATTATCTTCAGCACTAATAGTTATAATACCATTAAATTTGTGAAAAAAATCATCAATATCACCTCTGATATCTTCATCCATAAATTCCATTTGATAATCCTGTTTTTCTTTAGATAATGGTGTATCTGGATGATTTAGAAAAATCATTACGTTTTGAGGATATGAAGGATCATGACTAACTTCAATTGAATTCAATCTAAGTAATTCAGTTTTATCAAACCCTTTTAAACTATTAATATCAGGAACAACGATATGTTTCAATGAAGAGAAATTCAAATTTTGGAAATCATAGTAATTGATTCTATTGATATCTCGAAATCTGATCGAGTGTTTTTCACAAAAATGATTTAGCTCATCCATCACATCCAAATCTAAAGGAAGACTATAATCAACGGTTTGTGCAATTTTCAAGTATTCAAGGGAGTCAAGCTTAACATCATTCAATTTAAGAAAAAAATTATTCTTAATAACAAGTTTTTTCAAAGAGCTCATATTGGTATTTGATATGGCATCAACATGGACGTCAATTGTCATTTTTACCTCTTCAAGCCTCTCAAAATCACAGTTGTTAATTGAATATAGTAATGGTTGTTGGAAATAGAAGGGATCTTCTCCGGTATCACTTAATAATCCATCCAGCCCTTTGAAATCAACAGTTTCCTTCAATGCACTACCCTCTGTAGAGACATCTTGGTTATTCAGCGTGTCTAAATAATCGTGAGCTGTGTAATTGAAATCAAAGTCTGATGTTGCCAAATATAAAGATTTTAAGTTTTTCAATTTTAACCCATCAATGTTATGATCTTTGGTTTGTTGATTAGTGAAAATCACTAGCTTTATAACATATTTTTCAAAATCCTCTTTACTGAACCGATTCTCAGAAATGTATGACTCATGTGTAATTGGATCACTAACTGACCTTAATTGTAACTCCTCCACAAAATCATTATTTGGTGAACCAACATAGAACTCAGAATATCCTAGAAAAAAAGCATCTTCAAGCTCAAGACTTAGTGATTGATTGGCCAACACGAGTTGATTTTCAGCTTCATCTTCATACTGAATGTGTTTATTTTCCGTGGTGATTTGACCGTCCAAGTAATTACTTTGGAACAAGTTAAGTTGTGTGAAAAAGTTAACTTTGAAAAACGTATCTTCTAATAAGTGCTTATAAACATTACTCACACCCCCATTATCCAACTCTGTATTATAGTTGACAATCCAAATGCTATAATTGACATTCATTTCATCAAACACTTTGAGATCCAAGTCCTGTAAACCATCCACCATTGTCATTGCATGTTGTGGTAAATTCCTGTCATTGGTAACAATTGCAATGTTCTCAATCAATAAATCACCAAACATCTTATCCATTTTATAGAGCCCCTTCAACTCTTCAAACCCATATTTCAGATGCTTAATGAAGATTTTCTGTAGTGCATGATTGGGTAGATCCGTTATACTTATCATAGTCTCCGTTTATGAAAGATAATTCGATGGGTATTAAAGATTTAAGAATTTGTTTTGAGTTTACATATCTTTAATTTTATGCCTGCGCGAAATTTATTTACGATGTATGACAATAGCACAATAGCTTCAACATTTGTTAGTGATTTTATACTGAAGTCTAAGATTATATAAGGTTCTCTATTAGACTATCTGTCTAGCAAGCAATAATAATAAACATTTGTTTCATTCATATCACCGTATGAAGTTTGACATCTTACTATTGGCTGTTGAGGGACAAACGCTGCTGAAGTAGAAGTTGTAATTCCAACAAAGTTTTCATTTTGAGGCAAGCTTCTTCCTTGAAATATTTCATCTTTGGTCACTGGTATGAATAAATTCATTACTTTATTCTTGTTTTCAACAAGAAATATACTGTTAAAATCATAGAAAAAATCTTGTGCCCAATGTTCTGAACCAACAACATTAGTTTTGCGAAATGCTGTATATGGTAAATTATTCTTGTGGAATATACCACCAGGGAACGTTGTAAATACAGCAACTTTATAATTGATATTTGGTTCATCCTGAACTTCAACTGATAATAATCGTGGTAATCTTTTCCTGTTAAAATAACTTAAGGTTCTAAGATTTGGCACCACTAAACATTCTAATTTTTTGAAATCTGTGTTGATGATTCTCAGAAAGTTCAAATACTTAATATTATGGGATGGAACAGAATATCTATTACAAAATCCGTTGATCTCTTCATCGAACTGGACCTTTTTATTTTCAAACAATTTTTTGTAGGACTGAAAAACTAAGCTGATTTTCAACATAGTTAACGATGAAAACTCACAATTTTCAATATTAAGTAAGATGTTATTTCTTATTTCCAATTCTTTCAATGAGTTACACTTGACATTTTTGAATGATTCAATTTTGGTGTAATTTGTTGTTCTTAACTTTTGTAAACTTGGAAAATCACAATAAGAGATGGAATACAAACCATATTGCTTGAAAGCCTCTTGCTTCGAATTATCTTCATATATACTAAAGCTATCTTCACGGATAACGCACAATTCATCTTCAACTACTGGAGCTGAGTTCAGATAAAGCTCTTCCAAGTTTAGTAAATGTAGATTATTAACTTGGAATGTAGCACTGGTTAAATGAGCATCATAATTTGTAATGCGTAATCTTTTTATATATTTCTTGAATGATTTCTTAACAATCTCACTTTTTGATAAGTAATTTCCTCTGCTATTGGCTTTTGGTTCCATATTCCTTAATTTCAACTCTTCTTCTAAGTTATTAGACACTGGTGATCCAATAAAATATTCATTCATCCCCAATAGATACACATCATCTGCAGAGCTAAAAATACCACGATTTACTTTGTTCTCATTTATGGCATATAACCCAGTAGCTTTATCGTATTTCTCTATTTCATGATGCATTAATGAGACACCTGAAAGAAATGAGTTTTTTATATGACAATTTGGTGTGAAGAAGTTGACCTTAAATTTTCTTTTTAGCACCTCGTTGAATTGTTCAAAAATTTTCAAATCATACCCCATTTCAAGGTTATAATTCACAAAATAGTATTTAAATCGACTATCAGCCTTCTCCACTATCCTAAGGTCCAAATCATCAAGGCCATCAACAAGTGTCATTTCATGGTTTGGTAAATTGATGTCATTTGTCACAATGGCGATGGAATTCTTTAATAACCCACCAAACTGCTTGTCTATGCGATAAAGCGCTTTCAAATTTTCAAATCCATAATCCAAATGATCAATAAAGATTTCTTGCAAACAATGATCTGGTAAGTCTGATAGTCTAACCATCTTTGGTGGTGTAGATTAGTTTTGATTCAGTTTGTAGTTTGAATGAACATGAAAATATATGAACATTCTTCTTCGCGCGTGCCCCATATTATTCTCTTTCAACAAAAGATGTATATGATCTACACAAAAAATGTTTATAATCTTACGTCAAGATCACTAGGCAACAGAATCATTCGATTATGATATAAAATTTATAAATCAGTATAAACAAAAACCCTTCACATTCTCAGAAATTAATTAACAAACGAGTAGTAAAAGACATTAGTTACTTTTGTTTTCCCTTTACCTGACTGGCAACGAACAATTGGAAGACTAGAGTAAGAAACAGATGTACTTACATCCAGTTCAAGCTCATTATCTTTATTCAAAGTTGATGATGAATTAATTTGTGATTTCCGTTCATTAATATTCAATGGTGTAAATAAGCTCAGGTAAGTTGCATCTTTATTCTGAAATCTTAACATTTTTCTAAAAACATCTTTAAAGAAATTTGTGAGTGTTTCTTTTGAAACATCTGAGTGTGAAAGTACATGTTGACATGATTGAAGTTTGTCATTATCTGGGAAGTCAAAGAAAATAATGATTTTAGAATACAAATTTGGTGAAATATTTGTAACTTTTAATGTTTTCAAATTTGCTAAATCCAAATCTTTAAAATATTCAAAAAGTTTCACATTGGGGACATGTAGATTTTCAATGCTCTTCAAGTCTGTGTTTTTCATATTCAAAAAATTGATTGATTTTATTTTTTCATATGAGATATCATAACGACCACAAAACTCACCAAAATCTTTTGCAAAATTCGCTATGTTTTGATCTTCTTTAACAATTTTGGAAATATCAAATAATTGATTAATTTCAAGGGACTTCAATGATGTAAAATCACAATTATCAATGTTCAACATCACATTATTATTGATTTTCAAATCATCTAATAAAGGCAACTTGGAATTATGAAGTGATATAAGTTTAGAATTATGCATCAATTTTAGTTTTTGTAGATTGGGAAAGTTATTATTTGATAACGAATAAAGAAAATATTCTTCAAATATTTTATCCCTAGATACACCATCAAAAACACTTGTCATATCCTGAGGTTGACCAGAAAGTCTATCTTCCAACATTCCTGAATCCAAATACAATTCCTCCAAATTTTCTAAGTGTAAGTTATCTATTTCAAATAATTTCCAGTTGTTACTATAGTTGGTGATCACTAATCTCTTAATATATTCTTTGAGCGAGTCATCAGTAAAATTATCCTCTGATGTTTTTTTATTCCCTTTGATATTGAATGAGGAATCTATTGGTCTCAATGATAATTCATCTTGCAAGTTGTTTGAAGTTTTAGCGCCCACATAAAATTCATTATACCCCAACAGATACTTTTTAGTTGTTAATTGTTGAAGATTCTGCAAAATTTTATTCTCAGCTATGCATGAGTCATCTGTGAAAATATGTTCATCATAATGTTCATCATAATGTTCTGTGATAGCATGAGATTCAATAACATCTTGTTTTAAAACAATCCCAGAAGAATGTGAAATCTTAATGTGATAATTTGGACGGAAGAAATTTATTTTGAACTGTTTGCCTAAAGAATCATTAAATAACTGAAAAAGCTTCATATCATAACCCAATTCCAAATTATAATTAACAAAATAAAACTTATAATGTTTATTATAATTATGTCTAACATTATCAACAATTACCAGATTCAAGTCAGAAAATCCATCAACAAGTAACAATTGATGATTAGGAAGATTTTTATCATTGGTTATTATACCAATTGATCTTCTAATGAGTCCACCAAATTGTTTATCCACTCTATAAAGAGCTTTGAGTCCTTCAAATTGATAATCCAAATGTTCGAGGAATATATATTCCAAACAATGGTCTGGTAAGTCTGATAAACGGGTCATTTTATGAGTTCAACCTGCTGATACTTCTTTTATCAAAGCACCATGATTATCAAGACAACGAGTAAATTACCAACATTATATATACATTTATACCAGCTAATTCTTCTTCATGTAGTTTGTCTTGTATAATGTCGATTTTCATTTTAAGTTTAAAGTTTATCAAACGCGAAAAAAAAACTTTAAATATGAATAACAAGAGTCTTAGTGTCAAAATTTTAGCTTCAAAGAAAACGGGAGTACTCCAAAAAGGTTTATTTGATATAGGGGTTTGTTGATGTTTTCTTTGTTTATCAGGTCTTGTGTTGTCTTGTGCTGTCTTGTTTGTCTTTGAGTTTGCTTTGTTTATGGGGAATGATTATTTGAGGTAGATTATCATGGGTATAATTGATGGTGGTATAAGTTAATATGATTTGAATTTGAGTTTGGATGGCTTCAAACAATTACCAATTCTCTTCTGGGAATTTAACTTTTCAAATGACACCTTACTTATACCAGGCTCAAGCTTCACTGTTAATCATGAAATAAGCTGTTGTTTTTGTTTAATTCAATAATGATTTTATACAATATCCTTTGATTTTTAATGGAAATTTGAAGCTATCATTTGAGTATTATTTCATTTATTAATTGATATTTGATCTAAATTGGGCATATAAATTATTATCATCTTATCCTGTTATAATCAGATGTGCTTTTGTTAATGTCACAAGAGGTTTTTTTGACACAAATCACATCAATACTAGTTATTTTCTTAGTTTTGGTTAACATTTCAACTGAAATAACACTTTATTTTGGCGTTGAAACCATATTTCAAAAGGTCCAGATGATTGTAACAGTATCAAAATTTGACAACTCATAGAAAAATAAAAATTATAATATTAATAAGGCTATAGCTGAAAAGCATATGGCACTGCCATTTGATTTATTATAACCCTGTTCTATGATACTATTTCAAAGTTAAGTATAGTTCATCAACCTTGTGATATATTTAGATTATGTCCCTTCCTACTTAATGATCACTTTATAAAGATTCATCAGATAACAAATTCAGTTAAAAAATATTTATTAGGTACATGTATGAAAGAAAAAAAGCCACTAAATTATACACCACAAACACAATATTCAAAAGCAGGCTGAGAACGGTTGGTAAGTGTTTCATGTCAAGTAATTGCGCCTGATCTAGTGTTAAAAATTGAAAGATCAAAGAACTTCACAACTAACATATGTCTTTATGGCTGTACAAGCAAAATTTTCCATCATTTTCCAAGATCTGTCAGGTATTAACTATATTTCCCTGCTTAACATTTCAGGTTTCATCAAGCCTTACAAGATTACATTCAATTTATACTACAATTATCTCAGCCTATATCAAATTTCAATTATATCTTATTGCAAGTTTCAAGTTGAATCAACGTAAATAATTTACATCGGAATCGGATAACCTTAATTCGGATATGGCTTATAGAAAAAATTGATATCATGAAATGTATAACGAGTAATAAATTAGATAGTACCGCAAGCTATCTTAAACTTGGATCAGTATTCTTCAGATACTATTAATCAATCTTGATCAGATAGATGAGGATCACTAAATAATGGATCTCAAATAATGGATCTCACAAAATCTATATCAAATGACATCCTTATGAACCTTTAACTTACTGAACTAATTTCTTTTTACGCGTAAATTCTATTAAGGGTCTAAAAATTTAAATACTTTTGTAAAGCTGTATCGGCCCGGTGTATTGTCTTTAATCAGGTGTTGAAAGTTGAAAGTAATGATTTCAATTGGAAGTTGCAGATTGTATAGAAAGAATGTTTAGAAGCCAATGGCCAATATATTTAATTCAAAGTTGAAGGGTTCACATATCACATATCTTTCAACGTGTTATCTTTGAATGAAATGATTATATTGGTTGTTGCTAATTGATATGTCGATGATATGGTTGCAAATGATTGCGTAAAATTTCTCAACTCCTGAACCCTTAATCAAATTCAAGGGCAGTGTTTAACAACTTCATGAGACGGTTTTAATTTCTGGAAACGACAATTTTGGACAAATAGTACACTGCCAATGACTCCTTGAGCTTAGGCAGAGTAGACGATGTGATAATATTATTCAACCTCTATATAATACCCAACTACAAGTACACAGCTCCTTATATCTTTCAATCTTGATATCTGTAATTGCATTCAACGGCTGTTTTGGGTATATAATTTTGCAACGTTTTCGGGACAAAAAGAAATTCCACGTAATCGCAAATTCAGCCTCCTTTCTCCTCAGAACTTGCCGATAACCCTAGTCAATAACCACTCCATATTCACCAATGTGTACTACTAAACCACCATTAATCAATAACAAAAGCCTATGATTGAAAAGCCAGAGTCTGGGGCATCATAACGGTGGTGATTGTTCTTGGATATCTGGTAAATTGACAAAGGGTCTTCAGGGTTTTTGATACTGTGGGACCGGTCTTGGCAAAAGCTTAGCATTTTTTCATTCTTCCGTTGATCAAATCTGGAATGGGACATAAAGAAAATGGAAAAATAAAGAACCAATCCAAAAGCAAGGAAAAGGAGACAAATGGAATCTATCCAGAGATTCAGGTAGAACTTTGTATACCGGTTGAATCTGGGATAGTGGGTTGTGGTTGCCTTGTGCTTTATGGGTTCATTTGTCCAGAAAAGTACTTGGATATACCTTCTAAATTTAAATAGCGATGTACCGAAAATTAATTACATGTATGACAAATGTCCTGAAAGTTTTTGATGATTCAAATTTGAACCCTGAAATTAGAAATATTGCAACGTATTTAAATAAACTGTTTCGACCTTCTCTTGGCAATTCACTTGACAGCTTTATTCTTGATAAATAACTGATACAAAAGTTGAGAACTATAATATAAAGCATATACACTATAAACATGTCTTTATTAGATGCTAATCTAAGTCGTTTGGACAATCAAAAGAATATTTCTTTACCTCCTATATCTTCCATCATTAAGAGTATAGATCAACAACAGCAACAACAACCTTTACCAAATGTTAACTCAACTTCTCCAAATTCAAGAAATAATACATTATTACAGAATCAAAATCCAACATTCCCTTCATTAGTTACAAATCCATCATATCAAGCACCAGTTATAGTTACAGATAATACAAATTCATATACCTACAACACTTTTAGATCATTATCTCAAGATTCAATTACATCAACTTCCACCCCTTCAATCCCATTACCAATAATTCCAAATCAACAATCTTCAATACCATATACAAATTTACCAATAACTCAAACTTTACAAATACCACAACAAAGATATCATCATGATTCATCATTATCCCCATCAACTCAATCACATTTAACTCCATCACCAACCATATCTAATACATCAATAAATTCATCAACTTCACCAGTTTCAAATACATCTTTATCACAATCATTACCAAATACTACATCCCAGGGTAACAAGAGAAAATATACATGTAGAACATGTACTAAATCATTTACAACATCAGGTCATTTAGCAAGACATTCAAGAATTCATACAGGTGAAAGAAAACATATTTGTCCTCATCCAAATTGTGAATCAAGATTTGCAAGACAAGATAATTGTATGCAACATTATAAAACTCATTTAAATAATAAATTAAAAAGAAGAAAATATACAAAGAAGGTATGATGGATGTTGTTATATATTTATAGTTATGAATTAATGAATGAAATGAAATTACATGTTTTGTAGTTTGAAAAAGAAATGTATATTGAACTTTATTCATTAATACTCATCAAATATTGTTTCAGTTTGAATGGAAGTAAAAAATGTAAAGTTTCATCATGTATATTCAAAAAAATAATGACCATTTGAATTTAATTCAAGTGTAATTAAAATACACATCAATAGATCAAAATCTTTCTTTAGTAATACTCTGAAAAATAGAAATTAAACATTAAACCAAAATAGGCTATGATGAAAGTGCACAATGGCAATTATTCAAATATGGTGATTGTTGACAAGATGCGAATTCTTGATGAATATCTGTAATAGTTAATTATTAATATTTCAATCTCTTAAGTCCTTAGTCAATTCATGAATGAATATACCTTTAGTTTAATATATTTACATACACCATGAAAATTCGAAAGTGTGGTCATTAACGAACTATTAAAACGTTGCTTTATCCAAAACCAGACAACTTCCAGTTGAATCTAAATAATGTTTATATTATAACTTAAAAAATGTAAATTTTTTTTCTTGGGAATATGTTCAGACTCATATTATACAAAAAAAATCGCGCACCAGTATAGAAATATATCAAAGCAGAGGAAGCTACGCATTTAAATGCATTTATATATAAAGATTTTCAATAATTAATGAATTTATTGTTATTTTACAAGTAAAAATAGGTAGTTATAATACTGCTCATGTTTTTAATGGTTGCTTCAAACTGAAGTTATAGGACAAGTTATGAATTGAATATGGTGAATTTCATGTGATCAAGTAGTTCAAAGTTTTAAGGGCAATATCATAAGACCATTAAGTAGATAATAGATATATACATAGGTTCTTCAATGACTTAGATTGATTCGTATTTAATGAATGATATATTTACTCATCACTTACAAGCTAATGTTTTGTAAAAGTTGTTGAAAAGAAAAACGTATATTGAATTTTAATCATTAATACTCATCAAATAATTTTTCAATTTGAATGAAAGTAAGAATGTAAAGACTCCATTTTGTAATAAAAGACCTTTAAATCATTTGATTTCTGTTATAAAAACAATACTTGATAATAGTCTTTAGCTGATTCATTAAGATATCAAAATTAGTGGATATTCTCAAAAAAGATTAAGATATCAAAAGTGGATCTCAAAAAAGCCTACCATCCGGTCACACTTGAAAATACAAATTTCTGGAAATTTACCTCAAGGAATGAAACTCAGTCCTGCCTTGTTTCAACAAACCATCATAGATTTTACTTATCATCAGACGTTTAGTTTATTATAAATGAAATCAACTTTAATTAATTTTTTTTTTTTGCCAGAACCTCAACAACGTCGTTTCACAAATTTAATTCGCGGGTACCTCATAAATAGCAAAATTAGCCAGCTATATATTATTAGATACTAGCCTTGATGAGCAGCTATGATTCAATTAAGAGATGACTATCCTTCTATAATTGGAGTGAAGAAACAATCATTTTACTACTTGAAGGTACGATCATACCACGATTATTTGGGAAAAAAAATGTATATTAAGTTTCAATCATTAATACTCATCAAGTGATCGGTTAACTTGAATGGAAGTAAAAATGTGAAACTAATTAATCAATCCATGATATAATATGGTCCATGATCTAAATAAAACATAAACATTGTTATATGTATATCAATGATCTTTATTAGAATCAGGAATCTTTGTGAGTATTAGTTAACAGTACGTATCAAATCACCATTTTCAAAACGTGAAGATTTATTTCAAAAATTCCAGCGATTATAGTATTCCTGCGGATTTCATCAACATGTACCGATCAACCTTGTATCATTCTGACAAATAACGGGAAAACAGCAGCTGAACAATAATAGAAAACTTAAAAAACAAGTCTTTGAATTCGATGTATTATAGTATGATCCTTTCGAGTACATTGTTATGGAATTTGTGTATAAATTTGAAAAATCTTTCCTCGGGATCAGTGCTCATAACAAACAAGCAAATTCAAAGCTGATTCATTTAATCTAAAGGTGAAGAGGTGTTTAACATGTGAATATTAATTGATGAAACTAATTATATCAATATGGATATTATCTTATTGCGTATCGCTTAACCGAATTATGAATACTGCAACATATTTCATTAATTGTCCATGTGATTCTAATATAAAGAGAACTTCAATGTTGTATATTTGTACAAGTGTACAAGTAGTAAACAATCAATCGATCGAACTATCACGTCTATATTGAATAGTATGTAATTGAATTAGTGCTCCACATGATTGGTCACATCAAGAGTTTTGAAGTTTCACGTTATAAATAATATATTACTTCATACAATATAGTTCTTTGTGAACTACAGATGATTCATCGAAAAAATTGTATATTGAACTTCGACAATCATTAATACTCATCAAATAATATCACAACTTGAATGAAAGTAAAAATGTAAAAGCTTCATTTGGTGAAAACATATCTCATAACCACTTGATTTCTGTTATAAAAACAATATTTGATTATAATCTTCACCATTAATTACCCATCTTAAAAATTTAAAAGTAAAATTGACTTGAAAAAAGCATATCACCAAATGCCACTCTCAGACAAGTAATGCGAGGAGAAAATCAGATTTTGAGTATTCCCACAGGAAATGAAGATATCCCCATCAATATTTTAAAAACACATCAAAGAATTTTATTTCAACGACCATGACGTAGATAGTATATAAATACGTACTAATTGCAGTCTGTTTATAAATGAAAATTGAAATCTTTTTTTCCTTTTTCCGAAACCTACACATTTCGCGGTATCATGTCACGACTCACCCACCAGGTGTACTATATACTAAATAAACTAGCCTAATTCATGAGCTATGATTGAATTAAGAGATGGTTATATTTCTGTAACGATACTGGAGAAAGAACCATTCTACTACTTGAATATTCGAACATAATAACATGATCATTTGGGTGAAAAATGTATATTAAGTTTCAATAATTAATACTCATCAAGTGATTGGTTAACTTGAATGAAAGTAATAATGTTGAAGTTCCTGTAATTTCAATCAATTAGATAATGGCCATTTGGGATCGATTCAAGTAGCTATTTCTAATCTTGCTTTTGAATAACTTTACCTTTTAAACGATACTAAAAACCCATGATTGAAAATCAGCTAATTTGGTCCAGAATTTAAACGTGAAGTTGATTTCATAGGTGGCAGAAAACAGATAACAATCAAGATTACTAAAGCGTACTTTAAAAGAATTAACTCATTTCTTCGAAGTATTCTTGAGCTAATATCCAAACAAAAATGGAAGCAACAAAAATTTCACAAGTATATCACAAATATTCTAATCAAATAATGTATCAATGATTCAGCTATCAGGTCTTTGGCAGTATAAGCTCATTTCCAGAGCATCCGCTCAATCCACAACCAAATGGAAGTAACGAACGTTTGAATAGTACCTTATGAAAATATTTCTGTTGAACAGTAATTAGTTTGGGTGATTTTACTATTTTTTTCTTTCTAGCTGGTGAAAACGAGGTCGTGAAATTTCGCGGATAATTCTATATATAAGTTCTCTAAACTATAATTGATTATCGACGAGTTAGTAAATAAAGCTGTGATCTGTAATATATGATTGTATATTGATTTATGAATATGTATTAATGGTAATATACCATAGACATTTACAAATGATCAACAACTTGAAAGAAAAAATTGTATATTGAAAATTAATCATTAATACTCAACAAATGATGTTTCAACTTGAATGAAAGTAAAAATGTAAAGTTTCATAAGTAATCTATTGATGAATATAATGACCTTTGGACTTGATTTGAGTGTAATGCAAAACACGTTAATATCACCCTTATTTGTAAATACCAATGGCCAAAAGAGTCAAAATAAATCAATGCATTAGTTTCCAAAGGTACAAGTGTAGTCACGGAACGTACTTTCAGTCATGCTAATCAAATAATATGCTTAAAAACATGATATTTTTAAACAAACAAACATATAACAACAACTGCGACTGACGTATGGGCTGTTTGTATGGTAATGATAATTTTATTTATACAAGAAAAAAATTGTTTCATTAGCTTCTCCTTGGAATTGACGAGTTTTTTTTTTTGTTTTTCAAAGTCGACGATCTAGTAACTAGTTCACATTTCGCGAGAATTCTAGATTGTTGATCAAAAAGTTTATAATATGGTATAGTTTCGACATATGAACTAATATTGAGTGTATAGTAAAGATTAATATGTTATTCTTGTTTATTAGCGGGAACAATTGTACTATTTTAAATTCAATGGAGCGTCACATTATGTGTCAATTCATATGATATGGAGTTCTATGCCGGTATATTGAAAAGCTGAACATTCCGGTGAGTAGATATCTGTAGAATTATTTGAACTTTAGGATCCACAGCTTATCCTGTAATCATAATCGAATGAATAGCTGTGTTTAAGATATAAGACTTACAAATCGACCTGGTATACTAGCTTTGTGGAATTTTTAGTTCAAAAAAAATGTATATTTTAATCATTAATGCTCATCAAATTATGTTTCAACTTGAATGAAAGTAAAAATGTAAAATTACATAAGTAATATATTGATAGATATAATGATCTTTGAATTGCAACTGGTTTAAGTGGAATGAAACACCTCATATAATCTCTTTGAATTATAATGGATAACTTTATTGTAATTTGTAAATACGGCCAGTGACCAAAAGAATCAAAAATAAATCAATGCATTAATTGCAAAAGGGAGCTCAGTAAATACGGAGAGGTCGTTCAGTCAAGTGAAACAGATTCTCACTAATAGTAGAAAACACATGTTAGGTACTGAAACTAATTTGAACAAAACAGGACAACTTTTCAAGAAAAAAAAAATATTTTATATTTTTTTCTCCTTTTCACAGATTTCGCGGGCATTATAGTAATAAACAACAGATGTAATATGGTTTCAATATTTACCAACTGATAATATATAGTAAATTTGTTATTATAGTATAGTTATTGTTATGAATGTACTACTAATTGGACCAAACTTCAAGTTAATTTTACAACGTGTGTATTTCTTGTTAATTGATATCTAAGATAGAATATATGCATAGTTCCTTTTTTGAAAAGATTTCGATGAGTAGAGGTATACAGGATTATCAATTTTACAATCAACGAGTAAACGAATGGTATTAATTCATGCGGTTAAAAATTAATAAATTTACAGATTGATTTGGTATCCTTTGAGAAAACGTTTTTGGGAAAAATGTGTATTAAGATTCAGTCCATTAATACTCATCAAATATAATTTCAACTTGAATGGAAGTAACAATGTCAAAACTTTTGGTCATTAAAGAATGAATATATGAACTCATGTATAGTATATTAAATACACTCATGACTATTTATCATGATATTTCTTAAACAATGTTTATAAAGCATTAAACAACGCAATATTGTAGAGCTTTGCAAAATTTGGCTGCTAATATTCGCTAATGAACATATTAAGTGACAAAAATGTAGCTATGTTATTGACGCTATTCAACCTATTTCCATTTGAACAGTACAATCATCATATTTGCTCAATTGTTGAAAGTGAATTGGGATCAAGAAAGGTGATTCTTTTGTAATAATTAGTAAGTACTAAAGAAAAGAGTATAAAAATTGTTTAACCATTTTTTTTCTATTCAATTTGATCTCACAGGGCTCGTAACACGTAACATGTTAACTTACAACATTACAATTTGTAATTAGTTCAAATGAACGTTCTATATGAATAATTCTCCACTATTGCTCATAGATCAAAGACTGATTATATACTGCAATTATGAACTATATAGTATTCATCAAATACTATTAATTTGCCTTTTCGGTATAATCATCTTGAAGAAAGATCCATGATCATGATGACGCGATCTAGATGGTATTATAGGATAATGTAATTTTAAATTTGCCATTACGATTGACTAGAGATCTGCTCTCTGAATATTACGGGATTATTGATTTGAAATTTACTTCTCCTTCAACTATCTCTCATTAGTCCAATTGAGTACATATCAATTGTATGTCTTTATATATCACACGAGATTCAACACAATGTAATCACAGGCTATCATTTAAACAAATCATAAATAACATTATTCTCTACATTGATTTGGAACTTTTTTAAAGTCATTTTGCAAGAATAAATATGTATTGAATCATAATCATTAATACTCATCAAATAATGTTTCAACTTGAATGGAAGTAAAAACGTAAAAATTCATAATTAATTAATTGATAAATATAATGATCTTTGAATTGCAACTGGTTTGAGTGAAGTGAAACACATCATAGTCTCTTTGAATTATATTGGACAACTTATTTGTAATTTGTAAATACCAGTGACCCAAAAAAATCAAAAAAAATCAAATTATATTTAGTTGCAAAATGGAAAGGGATCATCCGTCATAATAGAACGAACGTTCAGCCAAGTTAAACAAATATTGACAGCAAGCACAAAGCACATGTTAACAAAAATTATAAAATTGTAGTCTAAAATTTTGAACGAAACTATAGTGAAGAAAATACTAGAAATATTTCATTTTTTTCCTCCTGAAATTGTGTGCCTTCACATTTCGCGGGCAAATTATAGTTTAAAGGTATAGTTTATATCAACTTATATACTCTGTGTATAGTAAAGACAAATATGTATTGTTATGATAGTATAATTATGACCATGGAGGTACTATTAGTTGAACCAAAATTTGAGTGAATTTGAGTATATATTTCTTGTCAATAAAGTAATCTAAACTTCTAACTAATCCCTCCAACCTCGATTGATAGGATTTCGATGAGAAGATGCGTATGGGATTATTTTAACAATGTGTACAATCAATTAGTGAATAAAATAAGCGTCTACAAATTGACGCTTGGTACTTATAATTGCTTGTGAAAGTTGCTCAGAAAAAATGTATATTGAATATCTTAATCATTAATACACATCAAGTAATAATTTCAACTTGAATGAAAGTAAAAATGTAAAATATCAAGTAATGTATATCTGATAAATTGTATAAATATCACAAATAATCATTCAAAACTTATATCAAGGAACACGCTATTGAACTAAACAAAAGTGTGAAAATAGATCCCATTCGAATAACAACTTTACCAAACGTTTGCTACCTGATGCTGAATTTTATCACATTTAAAGCCGTCACTGGTAAATTTAAATATTTGGTTGTCCACAAGGGCTGAAGCTATCACCTGAATCTAAAATATATACTTTAGTTTATGTTTATGAAACGAACTTATATTTTTCGATAAAAACTCCACGTTACAAATTGAATTCGCGGTACTTTGAGCAGTTATGTAATTTTTGTATATTTTGAATAGATCAATGAGACTACTAGTTATTTCGTTAGCTATAAGAAGCCATGGAGATTATTTCTTTAAATATACGAAGATGAAAGCTACTTCTACTATTTGAAATATGCATGACCATATCATGATTATTTATTGCAAAAAATGTATATTAAGTTTCAATCCATTAATACTCATCAAATCATGTTTCAACTTGAATGGAAAGTAAAAATGTGAAACCTTCTGTTACGAATGATCTTATAATCTCAAATTATGCTAGTTTCTGTATAAATATAATTGATTATTGATCTATGAATTTTTCTTTATATCTTAACGAAAAACTTGTAGCAAACCGAGAGAAACTTGACTTAACTATATTGCCAAAACAATGTTAACTTCCCTGATAAGATGTTGTAATGCTTTGTAGACGGGTCGAACATTAAAATAAGTAGGCCAACTGGTGATACATATCAGTCAAGCATTTTAAAAATAAAAGAGAATAAGTTCTAGTAAATTTTTTTGATACTCGAACTATGAAAAAATTTGATGTTAACAGGGCACATAACACAAACCACAACAGTAACTCAGCTAGAGATCATTCTGTGTAATAGTAGTGATGGTTTATTTGTTCTCTACATCACTACTATCAGATACCATGGTATCAAGTAATATACAAGTCATTATACTACATATCTTTTGAAGAGATGTCTCAGCCAATTATATAGTATCTATATTGTACATTGATAATATTACAACAGATTAAATATTATTGATTTACATAAATATCAATTGATAGTAATGTCGATCTTATTTACAACTGATTTATGGTTTGTGAAAATATAGATATGAAAAAGAATGTATATTGAATTTAAATCATTAATACTCATCAAATAATGTTTCAACTTGAATGAAAGTATAAAAATCTAAAAATTTCATGGATTTCAGATAAAAGATCTATATGATGATTATTATTAAATCTCTGTTATAAAAAACAATCTCTGATTATAGTCTTTCTCTTGACCTTCATAAGTGATTCACCAAGTTGGATTTAAAGAGTGCCTATAATCAAATAAGAATACCAAAGAATTCACCGTTTTCAAGTTACAAATTTCACCATGAATTCAAAAAAACAGATTTAACTTTAAAGTGCTACCACAGGGATTGTCCATCTCACCAATCATTTTTCAAATCACGTCTAACACAAATTTAAATGTATGTTACAAATCGTTTGTTTATAAACTATGAAATCATATGAACTTTTTCTCAAAACCTCGTCGCGGTTTCGTGGTGTTCGACAAATTCAATTAATCGCGTGCACTTATTATCCTAATCATGATTCATAATCAACATTCAAATAGAATTATACAATAAGCTAGAATTTATTGATTTGTAATGGGATTCAAAAAAGAGAATTAATGTACTACTTTAATATATTATCATTGTTTCATGATCCTTAATTGTGAAAAAAAAAATGTATATTAAGTTTCAATCCATTGATACTCATCAAATATAATTTCAACTTGAATGAAAGTAAAAATGTGAAACAATTTTGTATTGAATGATCTTATAATCTCAAAGTATGATATAGTTTATTAATATATTGATTATTGATCATAAGTATAATGAATCTATCTTTTTGAACCCGTTTCTTGTAGAGGACCGAAAGTAACTTGACTTCTATACTAAATTGCAGTCGTCTACTTCTCAAGTTGTTTAAAAAGCTGTTATGATGGATCTAAAGGAAATTACATCCTTTTTAAGAATATTGTATGCTTCATAGATGGAACAAAGGTTAAAACCAGACGACCTAAGGATGAATACATTAATAAATCTTTTTGTAAAAGAAAGAGTTCAAATCGTGTATATATTTTTCAACAAAAGTGAAAAATTTTAATCTTGTACAGGGCTCATAACACTGAACACTGAACCAGCTGCTATATAATATCAACAAGCTGGTAACTTATAATTTGTTCTATTAGGTATCATAGTGATGGTTGATTCAGTCTTTACATCATCAGTTTCAAGTCATCAACTTTATTTCAAAAAAGTCATACGTAAGTCATTAATCATGACACTATTATTTATTATATATGTACCTCATTTAAACTTTTATGGCTTAGATCAAACAGTTTATAGATCAATTTAAGCATTGATACATAAAGAAGCTTTAAAGTCATTCGATCAATAGATTTATTAATTAAGACAGTATTAGATCAGTTCATTTACTCTATGAAGTTTATATGATCTCGATTGAATCTACTCATCAAATCGACAATCGCAATCTATTGAAGTGTATAGCAATGTATAGAAGGATCTTTTAACTAATATGTAATAAACCAATTTGATTGGATAACACTCTATTGTAGTTTGTGGCTTACTTCATGGCTCCGTTGCTATTACACACGTTGGTTAAAGTTGTATAATGTAAGGAATATGATTCAATCTTGATATGCAGGGATTAATATAACAATTATAACCTAGAATAAGCTCAATAACATACCAAATTCTGGAATACAATTACCATTTCATCTTTATGATCCTTTCCCTAAGCTATCCATTATCCAATCACATCTCTTCATTCAATTCCCGTACTAAAACCATCTTTTGTTCGATCATTTTTAGTGAAGTTCCATCGAATTCAACATGCATTTAGCTATTAACAAGAGATCCCAGAAAGCTTAAAACACCAGGAAAACTCGTATTGAACTCCCAAAAAAGCAGATATATATAATAAAATACCACAGAACAATAATATCATACATCTACTACTTATAAACCACTTTAAAATGGATAAAATCATGTAAATTAGTAGTTCAACTCTGTCATTCTGCAATGTGTTCTAGAATTGATTTGCGAATTTTTGTTTTTTATAGCAAAAATTTAAGCGTAAACGATTTTTAAACAAAAGAACAAGCAAAAAATATGAAACGAAATGATATTATTACAAAGCAATGGTGATTTTATACGAATTTAGTGAAATCTAATGGTATTTTATATACCACAATGTTGTTCTAATCAAAAACTTATATCTTTGGTGTTGATAAATTTGTTTTATTAGATTTGAAAATTTTTGTTAATTAATACTCATTCAAACGTGATATAAACTGAAGTATTGAAGTGGATTTGTGGTGATCATTTCAAGAGGTAATCAAGATCATTGATAATACTAGAAGACTAGAACTTATATTATCGTTTTGAAAGGTTTTGTTAGATCTGGATATCAAGAAAACACAAGAGGCTGGAGAGTTGGGTATTGAATACATCATGTCAAATCAAACACAATCATTACCAGAACTAAATGAAATTAATGAATTAAATAAATTAATGATCAAAATACCAGAAAATTTATTAATTAATGGAAAATATATTCAAAATATAAAAAACTTCCAAAATTTAAATAAATTTGATTCTTTTAATCATTTATTAGAAATTATTTTCCAAAATATTGATTCTTTCCAACAATTAAAATCTTTATATCAAGCTGATCAAAGATTTGGGAAATATATTGAACAAAATATAGTTATATTAACTGATGATATTGAATTACCAACAAATCAAATGTTATTAAAAGATGGATTACTAGGGTTAAATATTGATAAATTTTCATTTAATGAAATTTCAACATCTCTGGAATCATCAAATAAATTATTTAATAATAATAGATATAAATTTTTCCTATTATATTTTATTGATATTGAAAATTTCCATAGTTTAAAATTTAAAAACTTGAGGTTATGGAATTTTTTACAAAAAAATTCATCCAAGATTGAAAATTCATGTTTTAATAATAAATTTGATATATCAAAAAGTTTTTATAATCCAATAAATCAATTATATAACATTTCAGAAGAACAACCAAAGACAACACAGTTCCAATTAAATAAATCACCAAATAGAAGTCGATCAAATTCAAGAAATCATAATAATAATTCATCAAAATCTAAGATTTGTGATTTAGGTTATAACAAGATGGAATTAAATGAAAGACAACAAAGACAACAAGAAATTTGTGTATTAGGATTTTTCATATTTGTTATTAGTTTAATGGTTTATTTGGTTTCAAGGGGATAGATACCCTGCAGGGCTATATTTGCTTGGTATATTCATTCATTTTATTGCATATTTTTATAGTTATCATATGGTTAAGTTTTTAGGTTTTTGGAGTTTATTTTATATATAAAAGATATATTATACATTATATTTATATTTGATTTGTAAATGTTCTACATTGTATTGATTGATTGAAAATATGACATATATTAAATATTGAAAAACTTTCTTATAAAACAACTATGGTTAAAGAAAAGATTTTTTCGTATCAATAATGGTTTGGTGTATATGGAATAAACATGGAGAGGGTAAAACATGTTTCTTTAAAACCATATATAAATCACAACAGATTTGGAGTCTTGAGTTTATAATTCCAAACTCAAACACATCTTCTTAATGAGTGTGAAATAGTATTTAAGAGCTAACAAAACAGTGTCAGCCAAGCTATGCTACGTCCACTTTAAAAAAAACGTAAAGTCATACAGCAAAAATTAAAACTTTTGGCCAAATAATCTTCAATGCTTATTAATGGTTAAATTATGAAATATATTTTTGAAAATTTTTATATAGCTAATTAATACCCGCGAATTTTAATTTCTATTAGAAAACAAAAAACAAAAAAAATTCAAATTTCAAACATTTTAAATGTCACAAGACAAACAAAGAACACAAGAAATAAAGCTTTATTAAATGAATGTCAAGTTCCCTGTCAAGTTAGCCATGAAGGAAAGAAGAAGCATCTCATCATCTTCTCAACAGTCTTTTACTAATTTGAGAACTCCTCATAATATTCAAAATCAATATGAATATGAAAATGCAGTTATTGATGAAGAAGAAGATCCTTTAAATGATATTGATTCACCAAATTTAATTGCAACTTCAGTGGAAAATAATTCATTATTATCTTCAAATTCTACTATTTCCTTGTTATCATTAAATAATAAACCAGTACTCTCTAGAAACACATCATTTTCTCAACCTGGATTATCATCAATAAACTCCAATTCAAATACTTCATCAATTTTTAATAATCCAATAATGTTTCAAAGAGTAAATCTACGAAGAATTTCAAATGCTCAACATGAACGAAACACTTCAATAAATTCTATCCCACCATTAAATATTGATACACTACCAGAGACTCCAAATTTAGATCCTGTTTCTATACAAAATTCTCCTTCAAATTTTTGGTTAAATAAACCAAATTTATATAGACATGGTTCTATAAATAATCAGATGAATATTGATAGTCCTTTTCTTTATCCTGTTAAGGGGCATGATGGGAATGTTACACCTTTGATATTGAGTCCAAAGAAGGAGTAATTTGATTAATCCTGAAAGGATTAATCCAAAGGTATATATAGGGGTATGATACTGGTATTGGTTTGGTTTTTGTTTGCATTTTATGATTAATGAATCGTTTATTGTGTTTATTGTGTTTTTGTTTCCTGTTTTTATCTGCATATAATAAATATTAATTCTACATTTTAATTCTATTTAAAAACATATGATCAAATATATAAATATCTAACTACTATAAAAAAACACCATAGTTACATCTAAGCAACTGTTTTTGATGGAACAACTGAATCATCAGGTTTTAAAGTTGGGAATAATAAAACTTCTCTAATAGTATTTGAATCAGTTAAAAACATAGCTAATCTATCAATACCACAACCCCAACCACCAGTTGGTGGTAAACCATATTCTAAAGCATTACAGAATGTTTCATCAACTAATTGAGCTTCATCATCACCTTGATCTTTTTGTCTAGCTTGTTCTTCAAATCTTTCTCTTTGATCAAATGGATCATTTAATTCTGTATAAGCATTACAAATTTCTTTAGTTGCAACGAAAACTTCAAAACGTTCACATAAACCTGGCATATCACGACTTGATTTAGCTAATGGTGACATCATTTGTGGATGACCATAGATAAATGTTGGATTAATACATTGATCTTCTAATTCACCAACTAACTTATCTAACATACGAGCATTTGTTAATGGTGGTGGACAATCTAATTTATGTTTAATTAAGATTGATTTTAAGAATTCACCAGTTTCTTTGGTATGTAATTGATCACCAGCTGGGAATTTAACATCAAATAATTTTTCTAATTCTTCAATCATATTAACACGTTTCCATGGTCTTGAAAAATCTAAAGTTAATTCTTTACCTTCTGGACCTTCTGGATGATATTTAATCTTGTAATCACCAGTAACAGTTTTAACCATTTCACTAAATAAAACTTCAGTCATATCCATTAAATCATAAACATCTGCATAAGCTTGATAAAATTCACATGTTGTAAATTCAGGATTATGTGTCATATCAATACCTTCATTTCTAAATTGACGACCAATTTCATAAACACGATCCATACCACCAACAACTAATTCTTTCAAGAATAATTCTGGTGCAATACGCATATACATATCCATATTTAATTCATTATGATGAGTAATGAAAGGTTTAGCAGTAGCACCCCCGGCAATAACATTCATCATTGGAGTTTCAACTTCAATAAAATCTCTATTATCTAAGAATGATCTAATATAACTAATAATCTTAGATCTTGTAATGAAACGATCTCTTGTAGAATTATTAACAATTAAATCTAAATAACGTTTTCTATATCTTGCTTCTTGATCTTTAAACCCAAAATGATCAGTTGGTAACATATGTAAACATGGAGTTAATAATTGAACTCTTTTAGCGAAAATTGATAATTCACCTTCACCACCTTTTTTAGGTTCAGTTCTACCAGGATAACCAACAACACCAATAATATCACCTCTTTTCAATAATTCATGAGATTCTTCAAAATTTTCAATTGAATCTTGAGCTTGAGCCATAATTTGAATTTGAACACCATCAGATCTTAAGACATAAAATTTTAATTTTGAACCAGATTCTCTTTTAGCATGAACTCTACCAGCAACTGAAACTTCAACATCTCTTAGGGTTTCACCTCTTTTTAAATCTTTATATAATTCTAAAATTTTTTTCAAAGGATGAGAAACTTCAAATTTATGAGGATAAGGATTTGGATTTTGAGATTTTCTTAATTCATCAATTTGTCTTGATCTAATTTCATGGAATTGATTTGGAGTTAAATCTGAATCAACTTTTTTTTTTTGAGAAACAGGTTTTGGTGGAGCTTTTGCAGCTTTTTCAGCTTTTTCAGCTTCTTTTTGACGTTGTTTTTGTCTTTTTTTCAATTCAGATTTGGAAACTTGTTCACCGGTGACTTCATCTAAGTGAAGTTTACCAACCGCTTCAGCAACTTGATCAGACATTGTTAATTAATTGGAAGTTTTGATGGTTTTTTGGTATAAATTTGATTGGAAAAGTCGATGATTTTTTGATTTTTTAATTTTTTTTTTGTCGATGACATGGCGCCCTCGAAATTCAAAGGATTTTACACGTGATTTTGGTTTCCAATTCCGACTATCATTCTTTTTTTTTTCAACACTTTTAAAAAAAATCATTAAAAAAGCATTGGAAAAGGTGGTTTTTGATATTGATAATTGTGATTATTTACCTAGGAAAAGATGTCTCAATCGTATGTGCATTAGTGGTGATTAACTAGAGGGATATAAGGATTACTAACACCGTTTTTTCCAGAAAAGAATACGTTAAACCAACAGTGGAATCAATCCAATTAGAATCAAGTGTATGTTGAATATGATATTGATATTGAAGATCTATACTAACACCACCAGGTTGCTTTGAAAATTGTTAAACACGCTGCTGAAAACTATCCTCAAACCGTTGCAGGTCCATTATTAGGTGTTGATTTACAAACTGGTTTAATTAAAATCACACAATCATATTCATTCCCATATACAAATGAAGATGGTACACCATTACGTATAAGACATAATGTTAGATTTCAAGATGATTTATTAAATCATTTTAAAGAAACCAAGAGTGCTGTTTCCAACTTGGGATGGTATCAATCTTCACAAAATGGGAATTTTATTAATGAATATGTCTTGGATAGTTTAGCCTCGATTCAATTGAAAAATAATAATTCATTTTTATTAATTCATGATTCTTCCAAGGCAAGATATGGTGTTTTAAGTTTAAGAGCTTTTAGATTAAGTGAAGCATTTATTAAAGTTTTCATTAAAAATGATTATAAAATTGAATCAATTAATGAAATTGGTTTAACATTTGATAATATCTTGGAGGAAATTCCAATTCAAATTCATAATAATCATTTAATTTCATTATATTTAGCCGGTTTAGGTTCAACACATTTCAATAAGACTGATCAATTATCAACAAGTTCAAATAAAACAAAAATTACAGAACAAAGTGTTGAAAATTTAATTGAAAATGTTGATGAATTAAGTAATTTTTATTATCAACAATATAAGAAAAAAAATCAAAATTCAAATGAATTAACTTTACAAGAATGGTTACCAATTACTGGTGGTATAAATTATACAAGTGAAGATGTTCAACAACAAGTTTTAACTCAATTTTTAACTGATTCATCAATAAGACCATAAGCCCTATATAAATAGGTTAAGATCACAGATAATAAGTTTATAGATGGCTTTAAATGTAAATTAGCATATGTATGATTTCCTTTCGTAGTTTATTCAAATATCGTATGGTTTATATATAAAAACATATATTTACAAACTTAAACTATAGAATATACACTAATTATCTGGAATTATAAAATCTTCTTCAATTTTTATTCTTTTATTTGAATCATCATTAGATTCTTCATTTTGTTCACTTGATGTTTTAGTTCTTTTCTTTAAAACTTGATCTTGTTTATCTTTATCTAAAGCTTTTTTACGTTGTTCAGCTTTAATTGAATCATAAAAATTTAACAATTCATTTAATGCAAGATTAACCCTCAATTCTTTAAAATCTTTATCTGGATTTTGACCAAAAGCATGAATAATACCATTCACAATTTCTTCAGCAATTGGTTTACAATATTTTATTTTATTTGTGATAGATTCATCATCTTTTAAAGCTTTTAAAGCTTTTTGCCTTTCCAATTTCTTTTCCTTTTCCAAGTCCTTTTCCGATAACTTTTCATTTTCATTTACTTTTTCCTTTTCTGGTTCTTTTTCCTTTTCCTTTGTCTCTATGATTTCGTTTAACTCTATAACTTCATTTTCCTTATTACTTTCCAAACTTTGACATAGATTTTTAGCATTTGATCTTGTATCAACTTTAACTCGATAAGTATTATTATCAAAAATTGAAACATAAACAACAATACATTCCCTTCTACACAGTTTACATTTTAATGATTGAAATTGTCTATGTATAATTCCTTCATTTTTCATATCATTACTGATTGGTGAAGATTTATTATGATTCTTCACCAACATTGTACTTGAAGTTGAATTTAAATGATTTTGTTCAAATGATTTAATCACTTTTAAGAATTCTTCAGCTTCTGGACCCAAGTTTTGTAACTTATTCTTACAAATCATTGTTCCTATATTACTGGTGACTTCTTCATAGTCAATATCAAATGGAGTTAAATTTAGTATCATCTTGGTGTTTGTTTTGTTTGTGTTTTGTATGTATTTTTGGTTCTTTTCATGTTCTGAGTATTAAATTTGTATTTTTGTATACGCGAAAAGTGAAAAAAAAAGAAAAAGTATTCAAAATCAAACCATTTTTTGACATTTTGAATAAACAAGAAAAGCAACAAATTTAGTAGAAATACTGATAAAAGATACAAAGATATAGATAGAAAATGGGAAGACCAAGAGTAAGTGATATTATATGTATTTGTCTGTGTTTTCCAGCTCAAAAACTAACGTTTTTTCGCTCAGTTAATCATCCTAATAAGACATGGAGAAAGTGAAGGAAATTGTGATAAATCAGTAAATAGATATGTACCAAATCATAAAGTCATATTAACAGAAAGAGGTCATAAACAAGCACAGTTAGCAGGTGAAAAATTGAATTCTATGATTACAGAGGAAGATTCAGTATTATTTTATACATCACCATATAAACGTACAAGACAAACTTTAGATGGATTAGTTAATGGTATTAAAAATCGTAATATAAGTTATAAAATTCATGAAGAACCAAGAATGAGAGAACAAGATTTTGGTAATTTCCAAAGTAGTGCCGAGGAAATGGAAATGATTTGGCAAGAAAGAGCTCATTATGGACATTTTTTCTATAGAATTCCTTATGGAGAAAGTGCAGCTGATGTTTATGATAGATGTGCAGGATTTAATGAAACTTTATTTAGACAATTTAATAGTGATAAATTTCCCTCTGTGCTTGTCCTTGTGACTCATGGGATTTGGGCAAGAGTCTTTTTAATGAAATGGTATAGATGGACTTATGAAGAATTTGAAAGTTTAAAAAACGTTGGACATTGTCAATTTTTAATTATGGAGAAGAATATGGAGACTGAACGTTATAAATTATTAACAAAATTATCTAAATGGGAAGATGATGATGCAGAAGATCAAAAAGATTATAGAAAAGAAATGAAGAATGAAGTTTTGAAAAATTCAAATAGTTATACAGATATGACTTTCCAAAATTCAGATTTAAATAAAGAAACTCAACAAGCTCAACGAGAAAAAGAGAGAAAATTAAAAGAATTGTTTATGAGACCTGCAAAATAATTGTATATTGTATAGTCTCTCATTTATTTATATTCATGGCGTTGGTTTGAATCTATGTAACAAATAAAACCCGGGACATCACCTGTCGGATCAAGAAGATCAACAAAAGTAGAAACATTGGGAATTTCTCGGTCTAACTCACCACATAGTGGTCCAATTGACATGGGAATACCACCATTGGAATCCTCTCAATTCAATTGATAATATAATATCTTTATTAATTAAAAATAAACAAAATAATCCCATAAAAACACCCCATAATTAACTTTTATGACATTACGTGGTTTTCCCCAAAGTGCTGTCCTTACCGATTTTGGCAATGAAAAAGGTGATGGTTCGACGGATTTTCCACATTTATTTATTTAAAAGGGTTGAAATCCACAAATTCTGATCGTTTCTTACTTTCCATTGTCTTTATTTGATCAATTCAATTATATACAAATAAACATACAAAATGGTGAGTATGATTGTTTATTATTCATGGAATTGACTTACTAACAGATATCCAGGCTCGTCAATTCTTCGTTGGTGGTAATTTCAAATTAAACGGTTCTAAACAATCTATCAAAGAAATTGTTGAAAGATTAAACACTGCTCAATTAGATCCAAACACTGAAGTTGTCATTGCTCCACCTTCAACTTATTTAGAATATGCTGTTTCTTTAGTTAAATCTAAACAAGTTGAAGTTTCTGCTCAAAATGCTTATACTAAAGGTTCAGGTGCTTATACTGGTGAAATTTCTGTTGAACAAGTTAAAGATGTTGGTGCTACTTGGGTTTTATTAGGTCATTCTGAAAGAAGAACTATTTTTAAAGAATCTGATGAATTCATTGCTGAAAAGACAAAATTTGCTCTTGATCAAGGTTTAAAAGTTATTTTCTGTATTGGTGAAACTTTAGAAGAAAGAAAATCTGGTATTACTGATTCAGTTAACCAAAGACAATTAAAAGCCGCTTTAAACTTGGTTAAAGATTGGACTAACGTTGTTATTGCTTATGAACCAGTTTGGGCTATTGGTACTGGTTTAGCTGCTACTCCAGAAGATGCTCAAGAAACTCATAAATCAATTAGAGATTATTTAGCAAAAGAATTAGGTCAAGAAGTTGCTGATTCTATTAGAATCTTATATGGTGGTTCTGCTAATGGTAAAAATGCACCAACTTTTAAAGATAAAGCCGATGTTGATGGGTTCTTAGTTGGTGGTGCTTCATTAAAACCAGAATTTGTTGATATTATTAACTCAAGACAATAAGTTTTGTCTTTTTAGATCTCTTATTGATATAAAAATGTCTATTGATTAGCAATGATGAATGAATAATTATTACTTTATGTTAAAATAACATTGTAGATTAAGTATTCGAGATTTTAAGCAATTTAAAGATCTGGAGTACTTTATATACGTATGAATTTCTCAACAGGGTAAATAATCGCGGGTTAATTATTAATTATTAATAACTATTCATAATTATGTATGAGTTGTATGAGTATCTAGACAACTGTGATATTAACGTTAAAACCTTTGCTCAAGATTCAAATTCAAATTGAAGATAAAATGTCTATATAAGTGAATTCATAATGATTCTTTGTCTTTGCTCAATCAATGAAACCTTTTATGTGATTCAAGATTGAAAATAACATGTAATTAAGAATTGATCATTTTGTGTTATTCTTCATGATACATATGTAATGATCAGTCATCTCATTTTATTTACTCTTGGATATACTTGTCCTTATAGATTAATACTTGACAATCTGTAATTAATTCAATAACTGATCATGTACTTGAATAAATTGACGGGTAGTTATGTTTATATTCCGAAATATTTCATAACAACCTACTGATGAAAGTAAATTATATTTTTTAAAGTATAAGCAGTACTAGTTCAGAAGATTTATGAATACATCAAATATATATAAGATCTATGATTAGACCAATATAATAAAAATTGAATATTCTTGACAGAATTGGTACTCCATCAGGATCCTTTCTTAATTGTCTAAGCCTAGCAACTGGAATCCTCTAAATATTCTAAATTGCAAAGCCTTAACAGGTAAACTCAATTTTTTGTGATAATATCATAATGAGTTAATGAACAACACTTAGATCCATATTAAAACCAAATATTTAAGATCCATTGTATAATAGTTTATATACCCTTCAATTATAGTAAATTCAAGGTTTTTATGCTTTTAAGTTGTGCATAACTTCTGCATAGACAGCGTATCTGCACATAACTGCTCGAATATTTACATATTATTGCCTAAGAGTACCATATATGTGCATATAACCGCGTTTTTCTTTAATTAAATTTAAAAATTATAGGCTGAAACTATAACCATCAATATTATAGTATATTTTGTTATTTAAATAAACAAATTATACTCTAAAATGGTATATGAGACTGTAGTATTACGCTCCATTTGTTTTTGTGCTCGAATTCAAGCTTTGAAATTTTTGATATTTTCAAAATGCTCAATTTTAAATTTAAATAAAGAATTTCAAGGTTACCTTTATTTCCTAAATTGAAAAACTTGAATTTTTAAACCTCTTCAAATCATTCAAAATTACCATTGATAGATAGAGGACAATTAATAGGTAATTATTAATTTTTTTGGAATACTATTTCACTTCTTTGATGTTGTTTTAGAGGCATTTTTAATATTATTGATTATGTAATCACATATAGACTACAAGTTTTACAGACTCATAAATAATAAAAATATCAACTCCAAGGATAATAGTATACTATTAATGAGTATATTAATGTATCAGCTAAAGTGTTATAATGCCAAAGTATATACTTAGCTTGTGGAGTATGTGGTATCAGGTATCAGTCGTGGGCAAATAAATATATAAGCATTATAATATGAAAGTTAATGGCAAAAAACACTATAAGAATATCAGAGATCAAAAGGTTGATAGTAAACTATTATGGGTATTCATATTTGTTGGAGGCTATTGGAACAACAAACTATATGAAACATGTTTAGCTCTATCATTATCCCTTGAATGTCCAATATATGCAAATAAAACCAACACCGAATTCCGATTAACAATATTAACATTCGAAGAGAATAAATTTAAATTTCAGCTTGAATCTTTTGATGAATGAATTCAAAACTCCTGAGAATGATGTATTATAAGCCTGAAATTTGAGTCTTTATAACAAATATTAAGAGTTTGATGTACATTAATTTTGTAATAAGAGTTAGCCAAACGACTCTATTTGAAGAATCTCAAAGAAAAGTTGAAAGCCAAGAAAACGTTACCTTTTGGAAAGCATATCATAGTACATCAAATTGGTTGATTGAGGGCCATTATGTTGTCTCTTTATACATAAAAACGCATTATAATTCATATTGGAAACTTAATGATAATGCAAAATTCTTAAAATATAACAATTCGATCAATTGAATTGAAACCACGTTTTAAACTAAACCATGATACCCTATTGATTTATCCAATATTCGCACGAGTCTCTGTACTAAAATCGTATTTGTATTTGTAATGTTCTACAAAATATGATCTCCACAATAATCAACAGTTTTATATACCGGGAAAATAAAAATCCAAATTAGGTACTGAGTACCGAAGTTATAATCGCGGCCGTTGAAATATAATTAATAATCATGTATATATACAAACATTGAAACAAAAAAAATTAAAGTGTATTATTAATGTCTTTTCAAAAATTCCAGTTGAAATAACCACTAATGATCAGATATATATATTAGTTGCTTCCGATATTTATTTGTTTTGGAGAATGATTTCAAGATGTTCTAATTGTGTTAATCGATCCATATCGAATGTATATGAAACAAGAAATCTGGAAGTGTATAGTGTATAAATTTAAAGAGATTAAGTTTCGATAATGAGTGAATCAATGGTTTCGTACCTGCCTGATGAGGCTGATATTCAATCAATTTCTAGGCATTCTATTAGTCAGAATGTGTCAATAGATGACGAAAAGAAGTATGAAGTTGTTTTTGATGGTAAAGATGATCAAGAGAATATTAATGAATCAATGTCATTAACTAGAAAATGGTTTATTAGTTTTATTCTTTCATGTACTTCAATTTGTGTTACTATGCTTTCATCATGTTGGTCAATGGCATCAGAACATATAATTAATCATTTTGGTATTAGTCGTGAAGTTAGTATATTGGGTATTAGTTTATACATTTTTGGTGTTGGGTTTGGTCCATTGTTTTTAAGTCCAATTTCTGAATTTTATGGTAGGAAATTAACATATATATTTGGACTTTCATTATGTTGTGTTTTCCAAATCTTAACTGCATTTTCTCCAAATTTTGGTGGATTATTATTTGGTAGATTTTGTAGTGGTTTTTTTGGTTCTGCATTTTTATCAGTTGCTGGTGGTACTTTTACAGATCAATTTAATAAGGAAGAAATTGGTGCACCATTAACTCTTTTTTCAATATCTCCATTTTTAGGTCCATCATTAGGTCCTTTAATTAGTGCAGTAATTAATGAGAATTTATATTGGAGATGGACTTTTTACATAATGTTGATTTATAGTACAGTTATGCTTTTATTAATCTTGGTTTTCGTTCCTGAAACTTATGTTCCAGTTTTATTAATTAAGAAAGCTAAAAGAAAAAGAGCTGAAACTGGTGATGATAATTATTATGCTCCATTAGAAATCATGCAAAGGGAACAATCTGTTTTCTCAGCGGTATTATTTTCTGCAAAGAGACCATTCATGTTATTAATTCAAGATAGAATGATGGCAGTTTTATGTTTTTATTCAGGTCTTCTTTTAGCTATTCTTTATTTATTTTTCGTTGCTTTCCCATATATTTTTGATAAAGTTTTCCAATTCTCCAAGATTGGTCAAGGTTTATCATTTTTAGGTATGATGGTTGGTATGATTATTGGTGGTGCAACTGCACCAAAATTTCAATCAATTTATAATTCAAGTGGTAAACCAAGGTCAGAATTAAGATTATATCCTTTAATGGTTGGATCTATATTTTCACCTATTGGACTTTTCATATTTGCATGGACTTGTTTCTCCAAATTACATTGGATAGGTTCAATGGTTGGAACTGCAATCTTTGGTATTGGTATAAGTTTAATTTTCCAAGGTATTTTTGGATATACAGCTGATGCTTATAGATTATATTCAGCAAGTGCTATGGCTTGTAATAGTTTAGTTAGAAGTGTTATGTCTGGTGTATTCCCATTATTTGGATTACAAATGTATGAAGCTTGTGGTGTCAATTGGGGTGGATCAATTTTAGCATTTGCAACATTAGCTATGATTCCTTTCCCATTTTTATTTTATAAATATGGTGAAACATTAAGAAATAAAAGTCCATATGCTTGGAGTATGGATTAGTTTTTTCACTCATTGGAACAATCTTGAATATATAACTTATTTTTATCAAAGACTTTATGTAGCAATACACTAAATATATTACTCTCAAAATCTACACCCATTTCAATTCCCAAATTCTAATTAGCCTTTATATTTCAATGCAAATTAATATGCTTCTAATATACAAAAGATTAATAAATAATATACAAACAAGCAAAAACACCAACAACAATTCATCTTTTAATCTCACCATTTCTTTTCTTCTCTATAGCTTTTTTATAAGGTGGAGCAGTTGGACTTTGTACAGGATCTAAAGAAATTCTATCAACATTAGATTCTATAGTATAAGTTGCATCTGAATCATAACTTGATAAATCACCACAAGCAATGAAAGGAGCAACATTTCTTTTTTCTTCTTCATAAGTTAAATCATCTTTTAATTCATATCTACCAATATTTGCACCTTTGAAAAAATCTTCAGTTGAAACATTTGGATCCAAAGTTGGTTTCCAATGAGAACTTGGTTTATAACCTAAGCATACTATAAAAGCTTCTAATGAAGTACCTCTTGAAGATCTTGGTTTTGCACAAATAACTTTTTCAAAAAGATAACCTAATTGTGAATACATTAAATCAATATCTCTACCTCTGAATATCTTTGCAACAAATGTACCACCAGGTCTTAATAAACATGTAGTTAATTGTAATGCAGCAAGAATTAATTGAGCTTGAATATATTCATCTAAATCATGTAAACCTGTAACATCTGGTGCACCATCACTACAAACAAAATCTGCAGGTTCACCACCAAAGATTTCTAAAATTTTACTTAAAGTTTTTGGATGTGTAATATCAGCTTGTAATGTTGTAACACCATCAATTGGTGCCATTGGTTGTAAATCCACTGCAACGATTTTTGGTGGGATCTCGTCATTTGCGGTATATTGATTTTTTTCAAATAATTCTCTTGAAAGCACTTGGGACCATGAACCTGGAGCTGCACATAAATCAACAACTCTTCTAACACCTTTAAACAATTGGAATTGATCATTTAATTGTAATAGTTTGAAAGCAGATCTAGCTCTCCAACCTTCTTCTTTGGCTTTTCTGTAGTACAAATCTCTCTTATCCTTACTACTTTTACCCATCTTGCCACACCTTTTCCTCTTCTATCCTTTGTTTCTATCTCTGTTTCTATCTAAATTCTGACATTTCCTTCCAAATTAATTTAATTTTTTTTTTGAAACTTTATGATGAGTCGCTGAAAAGAGTAAGTTCCGACCAAAATCAAAATCGGAATTTTTAATGTTGTTGAAAAAAATCAATTTTAAATACTTGAAAAGTTGAAATCAATAAAGAAATAAAGAAATAAAGGGTTCACAGAGGTCAAGATGTTGAGACAAAGTATACGTTCATTTAGTACGAGTAGTCGTTTGGCAGCACCAGGGAACGCTATCACAGGGAAAGGTCCATTAACTAAACCAACCAAAATTCCATATAATCCTCAAGTTTTCACTAAAGAAAGAGAAGCTCCATCATATGGTAGACCATTTCCAATTAATGTTGAATTAAATTATTATGCACCAATTAGACATGAACAAACACATGGTAATCTTGTGGCTACTATTGAATTACGTTCTTATGATTATTTAGATGTTGAATTTTATGGTGATTTTATTTCAAGAGCTGCATATTATTTAAAAATTCCAATTAGTGGTGTAACACCAAAACCTAAAAAAAGAGAAAGATGGACTGTGATTAAAGCTCCTTTCGTTCATGCTAAGACAAAAGAAAATTATGAAAGAATAACACATGGTAGAATTATTAAATGTTATGATTCAAATCCAGAAGTTATTGATTTATTAGTTTCATTTTTTAGAAAACATTCAATGCCAGGTCTTGGTATTAAAGTTCAAAGTTATCAACAAGAATCTTTAGAATTTTTGGAAGAATTAGATAAAACACCAGGTCAAGAAACTATTGATGATGCTATTCGTTATGAAGCTACACAAACTGAAGATGCAGAAGTTAGAAAGAAGGTTGAAGAATTATTAAAAGATCCAGTTTTCAAACAACATTTAACAAATAATAAAGATCAAATAACAGATAAATCACAACCAAAAATTGAGAAATAGATTTAAATAGTTTTGTAAATTAAAATGAATGCATGTATATATATAGTTATGAAAAATGGTCTAGTAGTTGTCTATCCATACATATCCCAATCCTCTTCAATTTCTTCTTCATCTTCAGGTAAATCATCAAATTTCTTCTTTTGTAATAAGTCTTTACGACACAAGGGACAAGTTGAATGAACTTTTAACCATGGAGAAATACATTCTAAATCAAATTTATGATTCCCTTGACAAGGTAATTTAACAACTAAAGGATGAGGATCATCCAAAAAATCATTTGTACATATGGAACAAGTTTGATCAGATTTTAATTGTTTTTTAGAGACTCTATCTAAAGAATCTATGAATTCATCAGATACACCTTGAATATCCTTTTCGGAGTTTAATTGTTGTAATAATTCATCACCAAATGAACCATTATTTAATGAACGTAATGCAGTTGTAAGTAGTTCAATTTGTGATTGTTGTGATTGATGTGATGTGGTATCTGTGGTGGAACCTGAAAGAAATTGTTCCAAGTGACTAGTTAATGTTTCATGAGTTCTTGATTCTTGTGTATTGTTATTATTTTGTGTGGTATTTGTTGTATTGTGTTCCTCTTTGAGATTTATTAGTAAAGTGAACAAGCCTAGATAAACTAAATCATTCTACTCACCTTCATATGTTGACATTCTGCTCTCTCTTTTCTAGTTAAACTTCTTGCTTGATTTAGTTCAAGAGTTGGTATAGATCTATGTATCATTTGCCTTCAGTTTTTGAAAAAAGTTGGTGATGTAGTGGGTGTACCGAGATTAATACTACTACTACAAACTATTAAAATTATTCATAACATTCATTAAATTTCTATATAGAGTTCTCAATTAGTTGATTATAATTCAAAATCTTTTGATAATGCTTTATAAGATTTTGATGTTTCAATTTTTTGTTTCTTCTTATTATTAATTTTATTACTATCTTTATTACCATTCTCAATTTGTAAAGATAAACTAGATTTATTATCACCATTTGTTGACAACTTCTTTATAAATTTTGATATAATTGAACCAATTTTTAATTTTTCTAAATTTGAATTACCTAAAGAACGTTCTTTACCCCAAGTAATTCTTAATGGAATATTTTCAATAACCAAAAGACCAGGTTTTCCAGGTTGTGGTGATTGAATTTGTGACATTGCCTTTTCAGCATCAGATCTTGTTTGAAATGTCAAGAAACCAGCTTTTGATTTATGTTGACAATTAAAATTTTTAATCTTGAGGTTTAAATTTTCGAAAAAATCTGTAATTTTATATTCTGGTAATGAATCATCAATACCAAATATGAATATTGTAGTTATTGATGTATCATTTGGTGGTGTTGTAGATCCATTTAATGGTAATTTAGATATTATCTTGGTAACATCAATTTTATTTATATGTGAAGGTAAAGATTCATTTTTGATTGATTTTGGTGCAATCTTATTCTTGGAAGCCATACTTAATTTTGTTAATATCTCTCTAGCTTTATCAGAATCTGAAGTAATGGAAGCCCCACCAATCTTGGGGAATTGTTCAAGATTATTTGCAACATATAATTTACTAATTTCATTTTGAGGTTCTTGATTTGATATATTTTCCACACCAGCCATTTTAAGGGCAGCATCTCTTAATTGGATTGGAATACCATATGTAAGATCCATTAAGCAACTTTGACAACAATTTCTTTGTTTAGAACAAGTTGTACAAATTATTGTTTTCTTGACAGAACCATTTTTAATTGGGAACCATTTATAAACATCAAAAGGTCTTGTACATAGTTTACATTCAAGTCCATTTTTCTCTCTTGTCATTCTTAAATATGGATTTGGACCTAGACATGTTTCACAAACAGCAGGAGCATCTTCAGACATGGTGAGTTGTGTGTTTTGACTTTGGTGTTTATTGAGAAGTAATTTATAATAGTAATTTGAAAGGTTTTAATTTTTATATCTATTCGCGAATTCTTTTAAATTTTTTTTTAATATTTCAATTTTCAAAAATTTGTAATTAACTTCTGTTAACTTTTGTTTAATGGGGTGGTAATTTTCAACTCTAGATCTTTGATTATGTACAAGTAATAGAACACTAAGTCGTTTACTACATCTGGTGAATATCTAATAATGTTCCCAAAGAAGACCACAGTTTATCATAGTTAATAATCATCAAGAAACAATACTCATTTTCACCAAGGAGTTATTGGTTTTAGATTAGAAAACTATACAACCAGGATCTACAAATGAACATTCAATGATCAAGATTCGGTCGTTTTTCAAAACGATTATCTTGTCTTGTGTTTATACGTGATTCTTTAATATATTTTTGAACAACTATATGAACAATTGTAGTACTACGTGTAAAGCGATATGAAGCTACTGAATCTTTTACAATGAATCTCTTGAAACTTCATACGATATATATACATATATTAAGCTAATTATGGTTATATAGATTATGATCCATAGCTCTCAAAATATCAAAATAATTAATGCTAACGCAAATTATGATTTAAAAAGGTTATTACATATTCAAGGAATTCGCGAATTATTTTGAAGTTGTACTCGACACTAGTGAAAAAAAATTAAAATTTTCATCAACAGGGCTGTCTAATTTGAATATTAAGAAAACAAGGGATCATGAACCTCGAAATTGATCAAACCTAAAATGCACTTGATTTGTGATTTGTTTTTTGGCACGAGTGATTGATAAATTGTATTCTTTGCTTATTTCACCTAGTATCCAGTGGTGGTTATCCACGATTTTATTGATATTCTCATATTACATCGAATTTAATTGGCTTGCTTTTGCACAATCTATTATAGTTCTGATCACTAATAAACAAAACTCTCATCACAAGAGCTAGCTTAGTTTTGGATTAGAAAACTATACCATCAAAATCTACAAAAATTGAACATTTAATGATCAAGATTCGATTGTTTTTGAATATGATGAAACGATTATCTTGTCTTATGTTTGATATTTGTGATTAATTAAATATTTTTGAACCCTATATTATGAACTTGTAGCAGTAACGTAACAATCGATATAAAGTACTAGATTATATATGATATTGATTCTACATAAACTACATGAATAATCTCATGAAACTTTATAATATACTTCATAGATCGACATCTTAAACCTCATAGATAAATGAGATCAAGCCAATAGTGTATATGTCATTTCATAGCTCATGGTATGCCTTTAAATACATGTCTTTCGAAATAAATTGCTGTCCCTGATTATTCTTTTGTACTTATTGTATGATTGTATGACAGCTTTCAGCTAATTTGCTATTAAATATCACGTTCGCGAAGTTTTATCCCAAGTTTTTCTTTGAATTAATTTGATCAACAACTTGACTTCTCAACGTCAAAGGGGTAATCTATACAGCATTAAACTGCTAAGCTGTTGATATGTGGTTTTCTAAAAAAGTTTATATGACCCAATAGGTTCGTACTAATGAGTCTGTAGATTCTGGTTGAATAGACTGTTAATCATTTTTGGTTCCGGAATGACTAAATATGTGATCAAATTTGGATTATAGAATTATACTGTATATTACAAATACCATACAGGATCATAAGTTGAACATTTAATGATCAGGATTCGATTGTTTTCAAAACGATTATCTTGTCTTGTGTTTTAATACATGTGATTGTCCTATTTTCAACCTATACTATGAACTTGTAGTTATGTAAAGCGATATAATGTACTTCAATCTTCTACATGATAATTCTCATAAAACTTCATAAAATTCATATATAAATAGTTAGCTAATGGTATAGATCATTGTATAGCTTTCTCAAAATAATTTGCTGAAGCAAACTACTTTATTGTCAAAATAATCTGCTATCGCTAACGCTCAGCAAATTATCTCTATGTTGCTAACGCAAATCTATGTTGGATACATTCTAATCAATTCATCCAATTCAAAAACTTCAGTACTCATAGGATCCTTAACCTCCATCTCACTCAAAATAGTCAAATTTTTAGAATAATTCAATAATTTCTCCCGATCATAAATATTCCCATTTGGTAACATTACAGGATTTTCAAATAAATAAGATTTAACATTATGAGAATAAGGTAATTGATAACTTAATTGATTAAACTCTAGGGAACACACGGGACAATTATTTGTTGTTGTTGTTGGATGAGATTGGGATAATTTTTTGTTTAGGATTGATTCAAATGATTGGGGTTGGGTTGAAGGAGATGGACATTTACATGATCTTGTTTTTAATGATGATATACCTAATGATAAATAAATTAATAATGGATCATCTTTTGATATACCATGTAATTTATAATAAATTTCTAGGAATAAATTTGATAAATATTCATAACGTTTAGGAGATAATAATGAATTATACTTTTGGAAATTTGGATCTTGAGTTTTTGATGCTTTTGATGCAAAGATTAATAATCCTGATGCTGATTTAATTTCATTAAAATTTGTTTGAGTGAAAAATGAAAGATGATTTTGGAATAATTTGATAGCATTAATCAAATCCCCCTGTTTAATTAATTCAATATATTGTTGAAATCTTGTTTGGAACTCAAGATTTGATTTAATTTTTCTTAAATAAGATTTATTATCATCAATCCAATTAACAAGATTTGATAAATCTTGATTCAAGATAGAAGTTGATATTTTATTTGATACCAAGATAATATCAAAATCAATTAATTTTTCAAAATTTAGGTTTTTGATTAATTTTAAACCTGGATTTGATTCAATTAAATGTGAATTTTTTAATAAATAATCTGCAATTAATAAATTTGTTTGATCTCTATACCAATTTAATAATTTATCTTGGGTAATGGGGGATGGTGATTCTTGAGATTGATTTTTCAAATCATTTAATTCATTTAGCTTATTTAATCTTGCTTGGATCCTAGAAATTAATTCATTTTCAATCTTGGTTTTTGATTGAATTTTTTTTTCAAATTGTTTCAAGTTTGTAATGATTTGCTTTAGCTTTGTTAATTTCAACTTCTTATCATTTGTTTGATTAAAATCTTTAAATAATTCATCAATTTTCTTAAATTGACGTTCATCTAATTTTTGAACATTTTTGAAATTTTTCCTAATTGCTTCATATGGGACTTTAAAAGAACCTTCTTGTAATTTCAAATGGAAATCAACACTAGGTTCATTAAGTGACATTGGTGATATAGTCTGGATTATCCTGTTGTTGATCTAGTTGTCGTCTTCTTGCTGTTGTATAAGGTATATTCTCAAATTTGCCCCATAGAATTTGAAATATGATATACAAATTCGCGAAAGACATACTACCATCAAGACATACATACAAAAATATTAAGCAAAAGATACTAAACAAAGATAACAGGAATAAGAAGTTAAATATTCATTACAAGATACTCTACAATCAATCAACCAGCAATCACTATTATATATTACTATATTATATATACTATTCTACTTGTTAGTGTTATTCACGATGACAATTACCACACACTATATCCAATTATAATCAGGGTTAAAAAGCTATGATTTGGTTCCACATGGTCCTGTTCGGATGAAGAAATTCAAGTTGTTGTTGTCAAGGTTTTCATCAGATGAATTGGGGTGTGTGTTGGTTAAGAGAGAGACATACTTTAATAGTTGTGATTGTTCTAGTTGTTGATACTCTGATAGTTGTTCTGATAGTTTTGTTTTGTTAAAAGTTTGAAATGAAAATTTTTTTTTATTTAAATATTGAAAAATGAAAAATGGATTATGTAATGATTAATACAGCACTTACGTAATCCATTTTTATTAGGGCTTTAAAATCAAATTTGTTTTTTTTTGATAAAGAAAAGTAATTGAAAACCATTGATTTTATTGACGATTCTATTTAAACCAGTTCATCAATAGGATCACCACCATCACCATCAACGCAGCGCTATCCATTTGCTACACTTAATACTACTAAACAACCATCAACAATCATCATCATCGATTTAATTTGTGAACCGCCTTGCTTAATATCATATTATTGCTTATTACTATTGCTTTGAGTGAATATTGATACTGGTATTACTTCCACAATGGCTGATAG